>NC_069505.1:553524329-553531829 GCF_027579735.1 Bombina bombina | reverse complement strand
AGACTGTTCAGCTTAGCATTAAACAACATTACTGATAGCAGAAACAGACGTATAGCTGAACATAGATATGCTTCTGTTCCTTAAAAAGAACTTGCTACTAACTTTTCAAAAATTATTATAATTGCTACATTGCCTGTTATACTGCTAGTTCTTCTCATGCAAAATTATGCTCAAAACATACTGTACTCTGAGGAACATCCTTAGCTTATATAATTGCAGGAAGAGTGTTCATAGAGAAAATTAAGTTAAATCCTATGAACACACATTTTACAATAATAGGACTAGATTTAGATTACATTTGATATGTAAGCTTTACCAATGCTCTGTTCACATTTCCAACGCAATAGACTTTAATGGAGTTGCACATGCAATGAGCATTGGTAAAGCTTACCAGCCAAATGTAATCTAGCCCGTAGTGTTTTTCCCCATGTTTAAACAGTGCACTGGTATATTTTTTACTGCATTGCACTTTTGGTTGGTTGTGATATTACATTTGTTATTTATTGTTGTTATTATGAATATATTTTAATGTAATAACACGTTTATATTTTTATTTATAAACATGTTCTGTGAAATTTCTTCGAGTTTTTACAACTTTGTGACAACAAGCAAATAAAACTGTTTTATTATTTCATAATGTCTTTTGAGTTACAGTTCTTCAGAATTATAAAGAAGCTATCTTAAATCATTAGTCTGTATTGTGTTTGGGACACTGTCACATGACATTAAAAAAGTATCGGCGAGTATTTTGAAGTATCGGTACTTGTACTTGGTCTTAAAAAAATGGTATTGGTGCAACCCTAATATATATATATATATATATATATATATATATATATATATATATATATATACACACACACACACTGTACAGGGCTCAAAATTTCAAGTCCTAAGCTACTAGCCAGGACAAAATGTTACTTGTCACCTCTAATCACACCCACACCACACACCCTCTTTGCATAATGTTAAGTTATTGTGAAACATTTTGTAATATTGTTTTTATTTTATACCATAACAAAATTAAATAATGCTACATACAGTAATACATTAACAAAAATAAGTTCATAGCAGTTAGAAACATTACTAGATGTTCTGGGGAAGACAGCAGCTGAATAGAAAAAGAAAGTTGTTGAACTGAGGGAACAGAGTGCTGACAGTCATGGAAGGTCATAGCAGACCTGGAGATTTTTTTTTTAATAATTATCATCTCTCCCTTCTCACTCTTAACTATCTTTCTCGGCTCCCTTCTCTCTTCAATCTCCCTTTTTACCCTTTCCCGTCTCAGGCCATATCTCCTCTTTACACTCTCTTTCCCCTCTCTTATATCTCTTCACTCTAATTTTTTTCCATTGTCTCTACCTTATTCTATACGTTCACTTTTCCTCTCCAATCTCACTCTCTGCCTAGTTTACCCTCTCAGAAGTAACAACACTAATGGGGTCCCTACAGCCCTAAAGGAATAACACATTCTTGCACTTTCATGGCTATATAATATCTCTTTAGATAATAGTTTTAGTATATAGCCCAAAATGTGTGTTTGTCAGTGCTGCAATAGGAATGCACTTAATAATTTATAGTCTGTGTTCAACAGAGAAATAGGTCTGTATGACCCAGGGTCTGATAAAATCTTGTCTTTTTTTGGAATAAGGGTTATGGTCGACGCGGAGAAGAATCGAGACATTGTTTTCCCATCCATGAAATATTCATTGAATAAACAAGTTAATATGGGAGCTATATCTGTCTTCAACAATCTGTAAAACTCCGCTGGGATTTGATCAGGCCCGGGCGCTTTCCCAAGTTTAGAGTCTTCGATTGCTTTAATAACTTCGACTAACGATATGGGGGCATTTATTGACTTGACTTGCTCTAGGGTAATCTGTGGACACTTAATCCTATCCCAAAACATCTTATTCGCCTCTATATCTATGGCTTTAGCAGCATATATGTTCTTGTAGTAGTCTAGGAAGACCTTACTGATATCATTCGTTTGAGTGTAATTCTGACCTTCCCAGATAATACTCCCTATTACATTCTTCTGATTCCTAGTTTTATCTAACCTAGCCAAGTATTTAACAGATCTCCCATATCGTCCGCCATATATGGCGTTCATTCTAGCTTCTTGTTGTATCATTTTGGAAGACACAAATAGGTCTCTTTCTTGACGTGCGCTGTGGTACTTGTCCCAGTATTTTTTTAATGGGCTGTTTATAAAGTTTTGATATGCCTTCGAAACTGTTTTTATCAATTGGTTTTCCCGAGCTCTGATCTTTTTTTTCTTATTAACCATATATAATTTGATCTCCCCCCTTAAGAAGGCCTTTGCTGTCTCCCAAAACACCTCATATTTATTCGCGTATTCTTGATTATTTATACAATATTCACGCCACTTGCTCTTTATCCACATTTGGAATGCTCTATCATTTATCATATATTTCGGAAAATAAAAATTATTTCCATTAATTCCCTGACGTCCTCTGGCTCCTACTGATAACGTTAATATAGCATGATCCGATAGAATGATTTCACCTATTTCTGCACTCACGTCATCTCTCAAAAGGGCGTCAGAAATTAAAAAAAAATCAATGCGGGAGAGAGATCTGTATACATGTGACTCACAAGTGAAGCTTTTACCATCAGGATGGCGGATACTGCAATAATTGCAAAGCGTCTGAAGGAAATATTACATAAAATTATACATCAAGATCAGGCTGGTTTTATGTGTGATAGGTCACCAACAAAAAACATCCGTAAAACGTATATGTTAATAGAATATTTTTGGAATAAAGTACATAAGGAAAAATCCATGCAGCATGATCTTGCTATGGTTGTGGTCGACGCGGAGAAGGCATTCGACTCTATAATATGGGAACATTTGTATACTTCCCTTGAAAAGTTCGGCTTCTCAGGTAATCTGATCGAATTTATTAAAACTATATATAACTACCCCATCTCCTCGATACTGGTTAACAATACCCAATCTTCGTTTTTTAAATTAGAGAAGGGAACGCGTCAGGGGTGCCCTCTATCACCCCTCCTATTCAACGTGGCTATTGAACCATTAGCAATTTATCTGAGACAAGAATTAGAGGGAATAAAGATTGGATCTCAGAAGTTTGTGCTTGCCTTATATGCCGATGACTTACTCCTTTATTTCCAACAAACACATAGAAATATCCCAATTGCGTTTAAGGCACTAGAGCTATTTAGTAGTATTTCTGGTTATAAAGTAAATACGCTTAAATCAGAGATTCTATGGATATACAAAAATATAGATAGTATGACACAATATAATTTAAGGGAGGTTACAAGTATAAAATACTTGGGAATTACATTACATAAAGATCCCAAGTGTTGGTATAGACTTAATTTTACGCCCTTCTTTTCTCAACTTAAAAAACTGGCACAACTAAGGGACCATGGGGGGCTAGCTTTCCCAGATATTAAGTTATATAACATGGCCATTTTGGCACGGAATGGGGTGGATTGGCTTTTGTCAGCTGAGGTGCTAACCAATTTAAGCTTGGAAGAGAGCTTAATATATCCATTTTCATGTAAAGCAATTTTACATTGTACTTTTATAGAACTCCCAGACAACATTAAAAGGTTTATTAGTATGTACAACGTGGTTAAAGCATGGCAAATGTCATGTAAATATCTGAAAATTAATTTCTATATCTCCCAATACCTTCCGATTAGAGGGAATCCTGAGTTTATAACAGGATGCGAGTATAAGGTATTTAAAGAATGGGCGGATAAAGGATTTGATAAGTTAATACAAATTTTTGACCACAGGTTTAATTTAAGGACTTTCGAGAGTCTTGCCAGAGAATTTGATCTCCCCAAGAAAAGTTTTCTCGCATATCTACAAGCACGTCACTTTGCTAATAAGAAGGCCAAGTTAGGGAACTGGCCAGCAGGTTTTGAACAAATTGGAGATTATATTAACATGTATAACCAAGGAAAACACTCAATATCATTGTTATACAAAATTTTACTGGCAAAGCAAGGACAATTAAACAGCGAACAATATATAGGTTATTGGGCAAAATATTTTCCAGAACTGGGATCGCATTAAGAAGGGCATTAAATGGCTGATCGAAGCACCCCTCCGTTCCTCCTGGCATGAATCGTTTTTAAAACTACTTAACAATGCCTATATTTCACCAAAAAGACTGGCAGTATGGTCTGTGGAAAACACGGGAATATGTTATAAATGTTCAATGCCCAGGGCGGATCTGATGCACTGCCTCTGGTTGTGCCCAAAAATAAGACAATTTTGGCAGAAGGTCAATTTTTGGCTAAACAAATTTTGCTCTGAATATCTAGTCCTAGAACCTATAAATATCTTTTTCCTAAATATAACAGCTCAGAACTATGATCTGATCAATACTATTATACTCATAGGTCGTAATCTAATCCTAAGGAATTGGAAACAGACGAGATCACTATCTTTCAAGATATTCCTAGAAGCAGTGAGACAACAGATTATATTTGAACAATATAATACCTCAAGCTTACACAATAAATTAACTCAACGTTTCTTTAATAAATGGGGAAAAATTATACAGACATACCCGCTTCCTGTACAATTTATACTTACTAAGGCATTCCATAAAACAAACTATTTTGAAGGTTTGATATTAAGAGAGGTATTTCCAGTATCCTGGCTTTGAAAAAAGATTGGATCATAAAATACCCTTTTTTTAGGGTGGTGGAGGAGGAGGAGGCTGGAGGAGGTTGAATTGAATTCCCCCCCCCCCCTTTTTTTTTCTTTCTTTCTTTCTCTCTTTTCTGTCCCCCTTTTTTTTCTTTTCTTTCTTTGATCAGGCCAATGAGAAGAATATGCAGCAAGTATAGCTACGCGCAACACAGTAACGGGGTTTTTTTTTTCTCTTTGTTTGTTTCTCTTTGGCACCTTTGGGGCCGTTCACAATTTCTATGTAGTATGTGATGCCCACAAGGTAATGGACATGGATTTAGAGTTATTGTGTAGACATAAATGTTACATATTTGCTTTTTTCTGTATATACATGATTGGGAAAACTTTCTACCCTGCGTGGTGCACAATGTGAGCAAATGAAGTCTGTTATAGTTCTCTTGACGCTGATGGAAAAATAAATAAACATGTTAAAAAAAAAAAAAAAAAAAAAAAAAAGGAATGCACATTCTGCAAATACAATGCGCCAGATTTGCTACTTACAACATGCCACCAGACTTCAGAGTCAACATCCACTAATTGATTTTCACTCGCCACCATAAAATTTCCACTCGCCAATGGCTAGTGGAAATTTTGAGCCCTATACTATATATCAGTAGTGGACATTTTGAGCCCTATACTGTATATCAGTAGTGGACATTTTGAGCCCTGTACTGTATATCAGTAGTGGACATTTTGAGCCCTGTACTGTATATCAGTAGTGGACATTTTGAGCCCTGTACTGTATATCAGTAGTGGACATTTTGAGCCCTGTACTGTATATCAGTAGTGGACATTTTGAGCCCTATACTGTATATCAGTAGTGGACATTTTGAGCCCTATACTGTATATCAGTAGTGGACATTTTGAGCCCTGTACTGTATATCAGTAGTGAACATTTTGAGCCCTATACTGTATATCAGTAGTGGACATTTTGAGCCCTATACTGTATATCAGTAGTGGACATTTTGAGCCCTATACTGTATATCAGTAGTGGACATTTTGAGCCCTGTACTGTATATCAGTAGTGGACCTTTTGAGCCCTGTAATGTATATCAGTAGTGGACATTTTGAGCCCTGTACTGTATATCAGTAGTGGACATTTTGAGCCCTGTACTGTATATCAGTAGTGGACATTTTGAGCCCTGTACTGTATATCAGTAGTGGACATTTTGAGCCCTGTAATGTATATCATTGTTGTGTAACATAAATATATAAAAAGTGCTGGTATTCATTGATTATTGATTGATATATTGTACTCAGTAATCTTGAGAAAAGCAAAGGGAAAAAGTTATTTAAAATGCTTGATATATTTACATGACTGTTACAAATATTACCTGTTATGAGATGGCAGGGGTACCCCCACACAAAAAAGCCCTGTTATATATATATAGTATATATATATATAGTATTATTATCTGTGTGACTTAAATCTTTATAAGAGCCTACCTCTCATTTAGTAAGGTCTTCTCATATTATTGTTGTCTACATATATCACTTGGTACCAAAAATACTGAATCAAAGTTCCCCATATATATTTAACTATATTCGAGTCTTTGGCACGTCATATACTGTACATTAGTGTTTATATTGGGTGGTGAAACATACAATTAGGTATATATTTTAAATGGCACATACATATATTCTGTATATAAATGTCTGTAAGTGCATAATATTTACAGTCAAAGAAATACACGTCAAGTGCCACTCATTCGACGTCATCAACGCTACTTGTATATAATAATTCTCATCAGTTTTACCGTCGCTGAAGCACCACGACCCCTCACCCGGAAGTTTTTGTGCGTCACCGTTTTCTTGAGTAACTTATCACGTGACACCCTATACCAAGATGGCGAATCATGCGAACACAAATATCATTGAGCTCGTCTGTTTTCACCCAAAACAAAGATGGCGATGCTCTTGTCGCCAAGGTGAATGTAAACAACTGTTCTCCTTTTTTTTTGGCACAACTTTATTTAGATTGGTAAGACATGTAGAAAAATGCCTGAAATAACTATACATATATATCCATGTATCTATCAATTTAGCTATCCATGCACATACACATGTATTATATTTGATGTGTGTATCATGTATATATATATTTATCAATTTATCCACACACATACATTGGATGTGTGTAATATAGTGTATATAAATATATATATATACACACACACACACATATATATATATTATACATTTATATATATATATATATATATATATATATATATATATATATATGTGTGTGTGTATATATATATATATATATATATATATATATATGTGTGTGTGCATATATATGAATATAATAATATAAATTAACATGTATATTTACATATGATATACATACACACACAAATAAAATAAATATATATATACACACACACACACATATATATATATTATACATTTATATATATATATATATATATATATATATATATATATGTGTGTGTGTGTGTGTATATATATATATATATATATATATATATATATATATATATATATGTGTGTGCATATATATGAATATAATAATATAAATTAACATGTATATTTACATATGATATACATACACACACAAATAAAATATATATATATATATAATATATATATATATATATACACACACATATATACACAATTCTCTATATATAAACCAACACTTTCAAGTCAAATATAATTTATTTTCAGGCAATGCTTAAGTAACTGCCCCCTCAACTCTTATCTAGTCAATATTTATTGCAACATCTTAATATAAGCAAGTATATGCAGGGACAGCTTGAGATATTTTTTTT
>NC_069505.1:553351829-553514329 GCF_027579735.1 Bombina bombina | reverse complement strand
TGGCCAGTATTAGCATGCAATTTAAATAAATTTTCGTCACTCAGCGCATGCGCAATTGTTTTCTTTTAGTCTCGCATGCGCATATTGGCACAGAAGCCGACATCGCTGACAACAGACAGAAGATAACGCATGCGCACATTAAAGTTCAATCTATCCGATGACGTTGCGTGAAATCGCGCATGCGCATTGCGTCCGGTAGTCGCCATCTTCCAACTGGAGTTGTCCTCCAGGATTGGAATACAGCTACGGACTATAAATCAGTGGGTTTGGAAAACAATTAAAATTAAAAAAGTGATATATTGAAAACGAATAAGATTTCAAATAGGATGTACATTGAAAAAAGATTTATTTAACGGTATACTATTGTTACAACACGAGAGTATATTTGACTACAGTTGCCCTTTAATTAAACTCATTGTTTTGGGACTTCATTTAAGATGGCTAATTCGAGGTAGGCATAGTTTACCATCTCTTTAAGCATTGATAACTTTTACTAGAAGCATTTTTGCCAATACATTTATATTGCAAATATGTTTCTATTCAAAGATGTAATTAAAGTGATGGTAAACTCCGTATCTAGTGAAGTTAATATTGTTGTTTTAACATTTTATTCAGTTTACACACTCCAAATCATGTTATCTTATCTATGTAAAAACACTTACAAATCTTTATGTAATAGCTCCGTCTAATGCCGTCTTCATCCTTCCTCCTGTGATGTCACATCGATAGTTTATAATATTGAACCAATAGGTAAGCCTGTCGCCAGACAGGCTAACTTCTATGTAACCCAATTCACGCAAGCGCAGTATTGCATTCCTCGCAGCATACGGTCAACCAATCAGTAGCCTCAAAAAGCGATGATGAATTTGCGCGTTCCTGTTTATTCAGCGCATGCGCTCTGGCTCTTATTTACTTTTTATAACAACATAAGATATAGATAATTTGTGATAAAATCAAGTATTTATACATTTACTTATATTTATTATATAAAGAAGTGTGCTCGTTTAAGAAGGGACTGACCGCTCGCAATATCTATCCACTACAAGTGACTGGTATACGTAATCCTCTCTAATGCGCATGCGTCTAAATTCACAAAATCAGGAGCGCGCAAATTGGGTAAGATGTAAAGAGGGTGGAGAATAGGTAAGACTTCAGTGTATTACTGAAAGTAAATTAGAGGGGAGGAGCGAGGCAGCGCAACAACGAATTTATTAAAAACTAAAAATTAGGTAATAATGCATAAACAATTTGAAAATGGATATTGCGTTTTTATATTGTTAGTAATAAATAATCTAATTATGCAACTTAGCAATAGCAGAGTTTACCATCACTTTAATGTATGTGCATTTAAATTTTGACCGGAATGTCCCTTTAACAAATTAAAATAATGATGTTTCTACTATGTTAGAATACCAAAGAAGACAAAATAAGCAGAGTTGATTACATAGTATTCCCATGCAATACACTGATGGATCAGAGTAAAGTTATATTTTTCTCTTTCTATTGAATTTTAATTCCGGTTTGCTGGGTAAATGGTAAATACAGTAAATATTACTTTCAGTATAGAGGTTTTACACTTAAAGGGACACTGAACCCAAATTTTTTCTTTCGTGATTCAGATAGAGCATAACATTTTAAGCAACTTTCTAATTTACTCCTATTATCAAATTTTCTTCATTCTCTTGGTATCTTTATTTGAAATGCAAGAATGTAAGTTAAGATGCCGGCCCATTTTTGGTGAACAACCTGGGTTGTTCTTGCTGATTGGTGGATAAATTCATCCACCAATAAAAAAAGTGCTGTCCAGAATTCTGAACAAAAAAAAAAGCTTAGATGCCTTATTTTTCAAATAAAGATAGCAAGAGAAGAAAGAAAAATTGATAATAGGAGTAAATTAGAAAGTTGCTTAAAATTGCATGCTCTATCTGAATCATGAAAGAAAGAATTTGGGTTCAGTGTCTCTTTAAAATATTGATATATGTCAGAAAAATAGTCACATTTTTATCTTTTTGGATTTTACCTATAAATCTGTAAGGTTATGTCAGTAATTCTAGTAGATATAAATACACTTGTGCAAATTAAAGTGAAAATCAAAAGCAAACACATATCATTTGTTAGTGCATGCAATTTTTTTTAACTATTGACTGCAAAATGGTTAAACACATAGGTAATGGATGAGGAGCCAGTCACGGGCAACGGTTTCTCTGCTATAATTACAAAATCCAAGCCAGACAACTTTGAAAAATAGTTTCATAGCTTCCATTAATCTGCACACCTGGTGATATTAAAAAATATACCGTAATATACAAACTGACGTAAATTTTCATTTAGATTTGATTCTTAATGGATAACATTTTTATTTAACCCTTTCATGACAGGGTCATAATGTCTACATCGTGCATGCGATCGCGAGATTTCAATTATGGGATCGGTTCAGGGGGGCGTCCCTATCACGCTAGGCATGCCCTCCAGACCGCAATCACATCCAGGAAGCGCCCTTGGCTTCAAGACAGCCAAACGGGTATGACATTGTATTTCGTCCTAACGGCGCTAAAGCCCAGCGCCGTTTGGACAGAATACAACGCCATAACGGCAGTAAAAGGTTACAACATTTTGTTGAGAATGATCCAGTAGCTTTTCATCTAAATATAATTAAAGAGACATGAAACACAATTTTTTTTCTTTATTGATTCAGTAGAGCACTCAATTTTAAACAACTTTCTCATTTACTTCTATTATCATTTTTTCTTCATTCTCTTTGTATCTTTTGTTGAAAAGCAGGGACATATGATTAGGAGCCAGCCCATTTATGGACCATTATATGGCAGCATTTTTGCAACAATGTTAACCATTTGCAAGAGCACTAGATGGCAGCAGTTTCCTGCCATGTAGTTCTACAGATGCCTACCTAGGTATCTCTTCAACAAAGAATATCATGGGAGTGAAGCAAATATAAGTCAATTGGAAACTTTTTAAAATGGTATGCTCTGTCTGAATCACAAAAGAACTTTGGGTTTCATATCCCTTTAATATTTTTGGTTTTAAAATTGCTGTTATTTATTTCTTTACACAAATTGTTTAACCCTTTCGTGACAGGGTTAAAGTGCCTACATCGGAACAACTGTTCCGATGTAGACAAATTGAAACTACGCGATCGTGCATACGATCGCGAGATTTCAATTATTGGATCGCATCTGGGGGGCGTCCCTACAATCCTAGGAACGCCCTCCAGACCGCGATTAAATCCTTGAAGCACAGAAGGCTTCAGGACAGCCGTTAGTTATGACGTTCTATTCCGTCATAACGGCTTTAAAGCCCAGTCTAATTATGACGGAATAGAACGGCATAACGGCTTTAAAAGGTTAAACGCTGAATAAAATGTTGCAAATTCTGTTTGTGAAAGCTGAAATATATATGAGTCGTCTGCAGATGCTAAAAAAGATATTTAGTAATTCTTTTGATTAATGTAATCCATTTTGTATTTTTAAATTATGTAGTTTTAGGAACTAGAACAATTTTGTAAATAAAAGCAAAAGAAAGTTTATGAAATCTATTGGTTTTAATGGAACAGAACTATATGACACATTTAAAGTGAAGGTAAACTTACCATGTTTACGATCCACAGTAATATTGTTCTCCAAAAATCAATATAAGTTTCATTCATCGTTTTTTATAAGTTTCACTCTAAACAAAGTTATAGCCGTAATCCATTTATACAATATTCATCACCTAAATCAGCCTGTATTTTTTATTTTATTTTTCTCCCTAGGTCACGTTTTTTTAAATAACCTATTGAAATCCTGGCCGTTAGGCGTCCGTGGAACTACGTCACCCGCCCACATCTTAGCCTGCGCATGCTCAACCATTATCAATGATGAAAATGGTGTCTGGAGCGCGCCCCCGTTTAGCGCATGCGCATTGGATAGCTTACCCAAGAAACAGCATCTGCTGTCACGGACAGCTCAAACTAATAAAAATCCGCTCTCGTTCACAAAAAACATAGTACTCAATGAACAAATTATTGTTATTCATTGAGTACTATGTTTCTAGCGCATTGGAGACACTGGTATTGCGGTGACGCGCATCTGACAAACTGCCGATTCGCACATGCGCATTAAACAGTATCTTCGTGACCGCACATTAGAGATACGTATAGAGCGGGTGGGACCGCTCTATACGTCACACAACAGTAAAATGGGAAGTAAAGGATGGGAGGTGTTAGCCCTGTAACGGTAGGAACAAACATCATGAATAAAACTCTAATTTTTTCCAAAAAATTTGAATTTTTTTTTTGCGATCATAGTAAACTGATTATATTGTAAGCATTTATGAATTCTAGGGGTATTAACATTACCTTCACTTTAAAATCTTTATACATTTCTGAGCCTTGTTGATTATACTGGAGGATTTGCACAATCTGGTTTTTAACTTTAAAATTCAACTTTACTGTTCCACACTGTGATCTGGAGAACAAACTTCATATAAAGTGTCATTCTATTCTATAGTGTCACTAGACAGCTCTTAACATCTCTGTATGACAGTCTTTTAAAAGTGAACATGAGTTTGCCAATCACAGACTAAAAATATGTAATTCTGTGGGCTTCTGAATGTGTTAGGTGATACTATCAGAGAAAACTACAAACCCCATAATGCTACTGAGTGCTGAAAAATGTGAAGGTGCTAGCAAGAACCCGAACCATTCATCTGATTGGTTGTCATGGGCCAATCAGATCATACATTAGCGCCTATCTCCTATGTATGATCTGATTGGTCCGTTCCATCTTCACTTTCTATTTTTGACTCCGCCTGGGGGGTTTGCACCCCTTGTAAACCTCATTCCCCAAGGTTCACTTGGGGTGGATGCCAGAGAATCCGCGGGGCGTCCCCCTACCCCCCCCCCCCCAGGCAGAGGCAAAAACAAATAGTTAAAGAGACAGTCAACACCAGAATTGTTGTTGTTTTAAATGATAGATAATCCCTTAATTACCAATTCCCCAGTTTTGCGCAACCAACACAGTTATAATAATACACGTTTTACCTCTGTAATTACCTTGTATCTAAGCCTCTGCAGACTGCCCCCTTATTTTAGTTCTTTTGAGAGAAATGCATTTTAGCCAATCAGTGCTCACTCCATGGTAAATTCACGTGGATGAGCTCAATGTTATCTATATGAAACACATGAACCAACGCCCTCTAATGGGGAAAAACTGTCAAAATGCATTTAGATTAGAGGCGGCCTTCAAGGTCTAATAAATTAGCATATGAACCTCCTAAGTTTATCTTTCAACTAAGAATACCAAGAGAACAAAGCAAAATTGGTGATAAAAGTAAATTGGAAAGTTGTTTAAAAATACATTCCCTATCTGTATCATGAAAGTTTTTTTTGGACTTGACTGTCCCTTTAAAATGGGTAAATTACAGTGCCCATCTGATTGGCCCGTGTCTCCGTGAGGGACAGTATGCACAACCAATCAGATGAATGGTTCGTGTTCTCGCTAGTGCCTTGTGAAAAATGATGGTGAACTAATAGTATTATATAAAAAGGAAACAGCTGTACTCAGGAGGATGTATAATACATTTAAACAATTTTTGTATTGTTAAGAATACACACATGGATGGTGACTTAAAGGGCCATAATACCCAAATGTTTAAACACTTGAAAGTGATGCAGCATAGCTGTAAAAAGCTGACTAGAAAATATCACCTGAACATCTCTATGTAAAAAAAGAAAGATATTTTACCTCAAAAGATTCCCAGTAGCCACATCCCATTGTAAAGGACTTCTAAGCAACAAATCAGTATGTCTGTCCCGGGACAGCGGAAGGAGCGAGCTTTCGTGCACACTCATCTTATTTCCCTATTCAGTGTAAGGAAGTTTACAATGAAATCTCATGAGATTTAAGTGAAATCTCATGAGATCACAGTAAAAGAGTTCATGACCTCAGCACTGCTGATGCTGATTGGCTGCTGTTAATTTCTTCATTTATTTATTTTTTTACCTGCAGCTGGGCTGCAGCTGAGTATAATTTATTACACAGAACTTACTCTGCTGAGCTGAGAAAATTGTGAGGTAAAATATCTTCCTTTTTTACATAGAGATGCTCAGGTGATATTTTCCTGTCAGCATTTTACAGTTATGCTGCATCAGTTTCAAGTGATTTAGCATATGAGTATTATGTCCCTTTAATTATACAGATGATGGGTTTAATACAGATTACGCGTTTTACTCTACTAGGGGAGCTTAATAATTGAAGAAATGATTATGTACCCTCTAGTGGCACAAACCGCGTTAGCTGTATATTTGGATCACCATCTTTGGGCCTGATTACGAGTGGAACACAAACGTTTGCGTGCGAGCGATAAGGAGTTTATTGCAGGGTTTTAACGCTCATATTACGAGTTTATAGCAAACTCGATCGCTTAAGCGCAATCGTGATTTACGCTAGAATTATTACCGCAACTTATGAGCTCTGGTTAACTGTTTGGATCTAATAAAAAATATTTAAAAAAAATGCTGCACACAAAAGTAATAAGGGCTCAAAGATCTGAGATCTCAGATGTTAGGGAAAAAAAGCGCTTTAACATATAGATACATACATATACATGTCTAAAGATTGTATGTATGTATATATATATATATATGTTTTTATATGTGTATATATGTATTTACAGACATATAAATACACATGTACACAAATAATATATATATATATATATATATATATATATATATATATATATATATATATATATACTGTATATAAGTGCATTAGAGCCCTTTGCAGTTAAAGTGAACTTTCATGAATTAGTGGCCGGTTTTTAAAAATACTATTAAAAACAGGGGCAGTTTCATTCATGAGTTTACATTGCAGCGTATTTTTACAAATACCTTTCTCTACAGCAATGACGAAACCAGCTTCCTCTAATCACGGCGTGGCCTCACGAGATGGACGCTCTGGGGGGGAAGCCATGATTGGAAGAAGCCGGTTTCGTCATTGGTGACGTAAGTACAGAGGAGTTGCGGGCGGGGGATCGCCGATCCGACTTTGCTGAAGAGAAAGGTAAGTATTTGTAAAAATACGCTGCAATGTAAACTCATGAATGAAAGTGCCCCTGTTTTTAATAGTGTTTTTAAAAACCGGCCACTAATTCACGAAAGTTTACATTCACTTTAAGTAGATGAAAAAACGTAAAAGCATATTTATGCAATATTCATTTTTAATAAATATTTTTTACTATGTATTTACTGTAAATATTTTTCATTCCAATGTTCTGCACATAGCAGAATATGTTTTAAGTATATATATGGGTATAGATATATATTGTACCAAAAAAAAACATATATATGTAGAAATATGTATTTATGAATAAATAGAACATATTCTTGTATGTGAATGTGAAATATTAATATTTTCATGTCGGGGTAACGCACATGAGAATATGAGATCGGGTTTGCGTGAGATTTGGGGTGTCAGTTTATTTTTCCATTTCTTTATTGACTTCTATGAGGGAATACATGAACGTGCACGCGATATTCTAAGTTCCGCTTTTTGCACTCGTCGGGTTAGCGCGTGCGAGAATACAGTTTACCTTCAACTCATAATACAAGCGCAAGCCGACGCTTAATTAGCGATCCTTTTGTAATCTGGCCCTATGTGTTTATCGTTCTGATTTTTAACTTTAAAATTCCATACTGTGATCTGGAGAACAGTCCTGAAATAATGTGTAATTCTATTTCATAGTTTATATTGACAGCTCTTAACATCTCCGTATGACAGTCTTTTAGACTATATATAGGCTATATATTTGGGTCACCCTCCATGTATTTTTATTAAATACGTCCACCTAAATACAACTTTTTTTTTTTTGGTTTGATTTTTTTTGTACAACTATTTCATGCTTAAGTATAACCATGTTATTGGGACCGAGTGAGCTGCGTCTCACAAGAATTTCCGTTTTAAACGTTTATAATAAAGGACTGTTTTTACTATATTCACCTGGGACTCCACTTCTTCATTTGTAAGTATAACCATTACTAAGATTTTGTCTCCAAAAATATTTTCTTGTTCAAAGGAGAGCAATGTTCCTCAAAAAACAGATTCTCATTTACTTTTAAAATCATCTCCATTCATTCAAATACAATTCCATAGATGCTTCAATTCAGAGTTTGATATTATGAATCATTGATCATAATAATAATATGATTTAACATTAGTGTTGTAATATTTTGTGATCTGTTGTATTCTAGACCTACTACCATACATAGTCACTCTGTAATATATAATGCCTTGTGATTATATACTATATAGACATCTAATGTATAGCCATACTTAGGGATATGTGAACAATTTGTAAATATTTATATATTAATTAAAATCGCAGTGAATAGTATTGCTGTGAACCTGTTGATGTTGGGTAATGAAACGGTTAAAAGGACACTAAACCCAATTTTATTCTTTCATGATTCACATAGAGCAGCAATTTTAAGCAACTTTCTAATTTACTCCTATTATCAATTTGTCTTCGTTCTCTTGCTATCTTTATTTAAAAAGCAGGAATGTAAAGGTTAGGAGCCAGCCCATTTTAGGTTCAGCACCCTGGATAGCGCTTTCTTATTGGTGGCTGACATTTAGCCACCAATAAGCAAGCATAACCCAGATTCTGAACCAAAAATAGTCCAGCACCTATGCTTTACATTCCCACTTTTTAAATAAAGGTAGCAAGAGAACAAAGACAAATTGATAATAGGAGTAAATTAGAAAGTTGCTTAAAATTGCCTGCTCTATCCGAATTATGAAAGAAAAAAATTGGGTTTAGTGTCCCTTTAACTTGGTTTTAGCTATATAGCCAATCAGCTGTTTCTTTTTAAAAAGCTGTATGACACATATGTTTTGAAGGACCTATGATTATGGAAGGATGACGGCGAAACGCGTCTATAACATGCTTTTTGTACTGCACTGTAAACGTATTACTTTTATAAGATGGTGCTGGGATTTTGTTGCACTTTATATATTTATGGTATTATCGTCATTACTAAATATTTTGTGTAGATTTGAACTTCTGTTAGTTTTGGGATGTAACCTATAAGGATATGAAACTCAAACATTTTTCTTATGAAATTCAGACAAAGCATGCAATGTTAATAAAAGTTCCCAATTGACTTCTATTATCAAATTTGCTTTTGTCCCCATGGTATTCTTTATTGAAGAGATACCTAGGTAGATTTCTGGAGCACTTTATAGCAGGAAATCATGCTGCCATTTAGTGCTCTTGCAAATTGCAAAGATGCTACCTTATACTGTTCTAGTCACATGCTTACAGCTCTACTTTTCAACAAAAGATACCAAGAGAACAAAATCAATTTCATAATATAAGTATAAAATTGCATGTTCTTTCGGAATCATGAAAGAAAAATTGTGGGTTTTATATCCCTTTAACAAAGGTTGCAAAAAAAAAAAGAAAGACTGTTTTATAGAAACTTTATTTTGGCTTCAACTTATATTTGACTTTAACAAATGAAACTTGGATTAACCATTTTTTTTTAAGGGTTTAAATATAAATGAATTTCCCAGGAAAAAAAAGTTAAAGTCTACAAAACCAAATGGATTTTTGCATGTGGTTTTATATTCCAGTGTTGTAAAGCTCACGAGTACGATAAGAATGAAGGGCACTGCGCGCACCAGCGCTACAGGCATCGTATAGAGAAAGGAAACTGCAAAGCAAGCTGTGATAACAGACCTTTTTTTTTCTACAAATTACCAGTTGATACTGACTTAATCATCTTGAAGCCAGCTATGTAAACCTCAAACTGTATATAATTAATTAAAATACATTTAAAAATTAAAAAAAATAACATATATATATATATATATATAAATTATATATATATATATATATTCAAATGATATATATTTGATCCTTTTAAATGTGTAAATACAAATTGGGTGTTAAATATTAATTAACACATCATAACATTAATTCAAGATACTTAAACCCAATGTAACTCACTCACAGAACATTAGTTTTAACACCAGTTTTGCACCTTGGCAAAAAACACATGAAAAGCCATTTGTTGTGTTTTAAAGTGACACTAAACACAAATTGTAAACTACATGATTATAAACCTTCATATATAACAATCATTTTGCAATGAAAACTGCAGCTTTACTTTGTCAAATGAGTATATGGTTTATGTTTATTCTTTTCACTGATTTCCCTGTCCCCCAGAACAAAAGAACCCCTGTTAACCAATCACAAACTAATATTCAGATATAGCACAAACTCTGTTTGCACATGTGCAGACTTGGGTAGCCTAGACTCTTGTATTCCCTTAAAGGGAAAGTCAACACCAGAACTTTTGTTGTTTAAAAAGATAGATAATCCCTTTATTGCCCATTCCCCAGTTTTGCATAATTAACACTGTTATATTAATATACTTTTTTGATTAAATTGTATCTAAGCATCTTCTGACAGCCCCCTGATCACATGACATTTGATTTATAATTATTGACTTTCATTTTAACCTATTAGTGCAGTGTCTGACACAAGTCTGACACAAGCCACGGGCGTGATAACAATGTTATCTATATGACTCACATGAACTAGCTCTCCCCTGTTGTGAAAAGCAAATAAAAAAATATGTGATAAGAGGTGGCCTTCAAGGGCTTATACATTATCATATGAGCCTTGCTAGGTTTAGCTTTCAACTAAAAATACCAAGAGAACAAAGCAAAACTGGTGATAAAAGTAAATTGGAAAGTTGTTTAAAATTACATGCCCTATTTGAAACATGAAAGTTTTTTTTTTTGGACTTGACTGTCCCTTTAAGTAGGTTTAGCACTGATTCAACTTAGTTACTATTGCAAAAAATGATTTTCCTATCATGAATGTTGATGCAAAACTCATAATCCGCCTTTTAAAAGCATGTGAAACCATAGAAGCTTAGGCCTAGATTTGGAGTTTTGTCGGTAAGGACCCGCGTAGCTAACGCCGGCTTTTTTCTGGCCGCACCATAAAAATAACTCTGGTATTGAGAGTCCACATAAAGGCTGCGTTAGGCTCCAAAAAAGGAGCGTAGAGCGTTTTTAACGCAGCTTCAACTCTCAATACCAGAGTTGCTTACGCAAGCGGCCAGCCTCAAAAACGAGCTTGTGCACGATTCCCCCATAGAAAACAATGGGGCTGTTTGAGCTGAAAAAAAACCTAACACCTGCAAAAAAGCCGCGTTCAGCTCTTAACGCAGCCCCATTATTTGCTATGCGGAAACACCTCCTAAGTCTGCACCTAACACCCTAACATGTACCCCGAGTCTAAACACCCCTAACCTTACACTTATTAACCCCTAATCTGCCGTCCCCGCTATCGCTGACACCTGCATTTTATGTTTAACCCCTAATCTGCCGCTCCTTAAACCGCCGCTACTTACATTATCCTTATGTACCCCTAATCTGCTGCCCCTAACACCGCCGACCCCTATATTATATTTATTAACCCCTAATCTGCCCCCCACAACGTCGCCTCCACCTGCCTACACTTATTAACCCCTAATCTGCCGACCGGACCGCACCGCTATTATTATAAAGTTATTAACCCCTAATCCGCCTCACTAACCCTATAATAAATAGTATTAACCCCTAATCTGCCCTCCCTAACATCGCCGACACCTAACTTCAATTATTAACCCCTAATCTGCCGACCGGAGCTCACCGCTATTCTAATAAATGGATTAACCCCTAAAGCTAAGTCTAACCCTAACACTAACACCCCCCTAAATTAAATATAATTTTAATCTAACGAAATTAATTAACTCTTATTAAATAAATTATTCCTATTTAAAGCTAAATACTTACCTGTAAAATAAATCCTAATATAGCTACAATATAAATTATAATTACATTGTAGCTATTTTAGGATTAATATTTATTTTACAGGTAACTTTGTATTTATTTTAACCAGGTACAATAGCTATTAAATAGTTAAGAACTATTTAATAGCTAAAATAGTTAAAATAATTACAAATTTACCTGTAAAATAAATCCTAACCTAAGTTACAATTAAACCTACCACTACACTATCAATAAATTAATTAAATAAAATACCTATAATTATCTAAAATTAAACCTAACACTACACTATCAATAAATAAATTAAATACAATACCTACAAATAACTAAAATGAAATAAACTATCTAAAGTACAAAAAATAAAAAAGAACTAAGTTACAAAAAATAAAAAATATTTACAAACATAAGAAAAATATTACAACAATTTTAAACTAATTACACCTACTCTAAGCCCCCTAATAAAATAACAAAGCCCCCCAAAATAAAAAAATGCCCTACCCTATTCTAAATTACAAAAGTTCAAAGCTCTTTTACCTTACCAGCCCTGAACAGGGCCCTTTGCGGGGCATGCCCCAAGAAGTTCAGCTCTTTTGCCTGTAAAAAAAAACCATACAATACCCCCCCCAACATTACAACCCACCACCCACATACCCCTAATCTAACCCAAACCCCCCTTAAATAAACCTAACACTAAGCCCCTGAAGATCTTCCTACCTTGTCTTCACCCTGCCAGGTTCACCGATCGGTCCAGAAGAGCTCCTCCGATGTCCTGATCCAAGCCCAAGCGGGGGGCTGAAGACGTCCATGATCCGGCTGAAGTCTTCATCCAAGCGGGGCAGAAGAGGTCTTCCATCCGATTGAAGTCTTCATCCAAGCGGGATCTTCTATGGTCATCCATCTGGAGCGGAGCGGCAGGATCCTGAAGACCTCCGACGCGGAACATCCATCCTGGCCGACGACTGAACGACGAATGACGGTTCCTTTAAATGACGTCATCCAAGATGGCGTCCCTCGAATTCCGATTGGCTGATAGGATTCTATCAGCCAATCGGAATTAAGGTAGGAATATTCTGATTGGCTGATGGAATCAGCCAATCAGAATCAAGTTCAATCCGATTGGCTGATCCAATCAGCCAATCAGATTGAGCTTGCATTCTATTGGCTGTTCCGATCAGCCAATAGAATGCAAGCTCAATCTGATTGGCTGATTGGATCAGCCAATCGGATTGAACTTGATTCTGATTGGCTGATTCCATCAGCCAATCAGAATATTCCTACCTTAATTCCGATTGGCTGATAGAATCCTATCAGCCAATCGGAATTCGAGGGACGCCATCTTGGATGACGTCCCTTAAAGGAACCGTCATTCTTCAGTTGGACGTCGCCGGAAGAAGATGGGTCCGCGGTGGAGGTCTTCAGGATGGAGCCGGTCGTCATCGGATGAAGATAGAAGATGCCGCTTGGATCAAGATGGTTGCCGGTCCGGATCGCCTCTTCTTCCCGGATAGGATGAAGACTTTGGAGCCTCTTCTGGACCTCTTCAGCCACCGGATGATGGATCGCCAACCCCCGCTTGGGTTGGATGAAGATTTTGGAGCCAGGACGGATCGGTGATACCTGGTGAGGTGAAGACAAGGTAGGATGATCTTCAGGGGCTTAGTGTTAGGTTTATTTAAGGGGGGTTTGGGTTAGATTAGGGGTATGTGGGTGGTGGGTTGTAATGTTGGGGGGGTATTGTATGATTTTTTTTAAAGGCAAAAGAGCTGAACTTCTTGGGGCAT
Organism: Bombina bombina; assembly: GCF_027579735.1. NCBI lineage: Eukaryota > Metazoa > Chordata > Amphibia > Anura > Bombinatoridae > Bombina > Bombina bombina. The sequence goes on along the minus strand of NC_069505.1, from coordinate 553,500,705 downwards.
GCCCCGCAAAGGGCCCTGTTCAGGGCTGGTAAGGTAAAAGAGCTTTTAACTTTAGTAATTTAGAATAGGGTAGGGCATTTTTTATTTTGGGGGGCTTTGTTGTTTTATTAGGGGGCTTAGAGTAGGTGTAATTAGTTTAAAATTGTTGTAATATTTTTCTTATGTTTTGTAGATATTTTTTTATTTTTTGTAACTTAGTTCTTTTTTATTTTTTGTACTTTAGTTAGTTTATTTCATTGAATTATTTGTAGATATTGTATTTAATTAATGTATTGATAGTGTAGTGTTAGGTTTAATTGTAGGTAATTGTAGGTATTTTATTTAATTAATTTAATGATAGTATAGTGTTAGGTTTAATTGTAACTTAGGTTAGGATTTATTTTACAGGTAATTTTGTAATTATTTTAACTAGGTAACTATTAAATAGTTATTAACTATTTAATAGCTATTGTACCTGGTTAAAATAATTACAAAGTTGCCTGTAAAATAAATATAAATCCTAAAATAGCTACAATGTAATTATTATTTATATTGTAGCTATATTAGGGTTTATTTTACAGGTAAGTATTTAGCTTTAAATAGGAATAATTTATTTAATAAGAGTTAATTAATTTCGTTAGATTAAAATTATATTTAATTTAGGGGGGTGTTAGTGTTAGGGTTAGACTTAGCTTTAGGGGTTAATCCATTTATTAGAATAGCGGTGAGCTCCGGTCGGCAGATTAGGGGTTAATAATTGAAGTTAGGTGTCGGCGATGTTAGGGAGGGCAGATTAGGGGTTAATACTATTTCTTATAGGGTTAGTGAGGCGGCAGTGAGGCGGATTAGGGGTTAATAACTTTATAATAGTAGCGGTGCGGTCCGCTCGGCAGATTAGGGGTTAATAAGTGTAGGCAGGTGGAGGCGACGTTGAGGGGGGCAGATTAGGGGTTAATAAATATAATATAGGGGTCGGCGGTGTTAGGGGCAGCAGATTAGGGGTACATAGCTATAATGTAGGTGGCGGCACTTTGCGGTCGGCAGATTAGGGGTTAATTATTGTAGGTAGCTGGCGGCGACGTTGTGGGGGGCAGATTAGGGGTTAATAAATATAATACAGGGGTCGGCGGTGTTAGGGGCAGCAGATTAGGGGTACATAAGTATAACGTAGGTGGCGGTCGGCAGATTAGGGGTTAAAAAAATGTAATCGAGTGGCGGCGATGTGGGGGGGGCCTCGGTTTAGGGGTACATAGGTAGTTTATGAGTGTTAGTGTACTTTAGAGTACAGTAGTTAAGAGCTTTATGAACCGGCGTTAGCCCAGAAAGCTCTTAACTACTGACTTTTTTCCTGCGGCTGGAGTTTTGTCGTTAGATGTCTAACGCTCACTTCAGACACGACTCTAAATAACGGAGTTAGGAAGATCCCATTGAAAAGATAGGATACGCAATTGACGTAAGGGGATCTGCGGTATGGAAAAGTCGCGGCTGAAAAGTGAGCGTTAGACCCTATTTTGAGTGACTCCAAATACCGGAGTTAGCCTAAAACCAGCGTTAGGAGCCTCTAACGCTGGTTTTCACGGCTAACGCCAAACTCCAAATCTAGGCCTTAGGGAGGGAGAGAAAAGTAGACAAAAGCTCACATAAATTGCCTAAAAGTATTAACCCAAGCCTCCCTGGGAGAAAGTGAAACAAACACATTTTTTACAACAAAAGGATGCAAAAATAAATAATGAATGTATATTGCAATAATGATTCACTCGCAATAATTAAACATTTTTGGTAGATAACAAGTGTGTGGCAAATGTTTTTGTGCTAGCGCAATCCTGATTTCGTGATCCATTTTTAATCCACTGATATTACAAGTTCAGCAAAATCGCGATTGTGCTAGCGCAATCTCCTCTTACACTTCAATCCTTTCTGCGATCTAAGAGCTGTGGTAAACTGTTTACAAAGTACACTTACACCCATAAATAAACTATTCACCCGTAAAACAACAATCACCCTACATTGTAAAGTACCTAAATAAACTGTTAACCCCTAAATCGCCATCACCCCACATTGCATTAAATAAATACCCTATTAATCCCTAAATCGCCACCCCCCACATCACAAAGTATCTAAATAAACTATTAACCCCTAAACAGACATCCACCACATTGAAAAGTACCTAAATAAATTATTAACCCCTAAACAGCCATCCCCCAGATCGCAAAGTACCTAAATAAACTATTAACCCCTAAACCGCCATCCCCCCACATCGCAAAGTACCTAAATAAACTATTAGCCCCTAAAGCACTACCTCCCCACATCGCAAAGTTGTAAACTAATATCTAAACCCCCTAACACCCCATAACTTAAAGGGACACTGAACACAAATGTTTGCTTTTGTGATTCAGATAGAGCATGCAATTATAAGCAACTTTCTAATTATCAATTTTTCTTCGTTTTCTTGCTATCTTTATTTGAAAAAGAATGCATCTAAGCTTTTTTTTGGGTTCAGACCTTTGGACAGCACTTTTTTATTGGTGGAGGAATTTATCCACCAATCAGCAAGAACAACCCAGGGCCGCGATCTGATATAAATCGTCACCCGCAAAAGCTGGCAACGCCAAATTTTGCGCTGGTTTGGTATCACATATACGGCGTAACATAGAAGATACGCTCGTATATTTCTGCTTTCGGCCGTAGTTTTTTGGCCCATAGACAGGTATACCAAACCAGCGCAGTTTGGTATCCAATATACAGCGTAAGGACTTACGTGGCGAAAATGGAGAAATCTTACTCCATTTTCACCTCGCCACAAATTGCAGGCGTAGTAAGCCTTACGCTGTGTATCGGAGCCTCGTAACTCCCTAAACTAGCTGCAAAATAAAACCTAACACCTAATGCATGCGCAATGTCTATCTACCTGTCAACCGCGATCTGCAAAATAAAACCTAACACCTAACGCATGCGCAATGTCTATCTACCTGTCAACCGCGATCCCCAGCCGCAATCCATAATAAAGTGTTTAACCCCTAAACCGCCGCTCCCGGACCCCGCCGCCACCTACATTAAATGTCTAACCCCCTAATGTGAGCCCCCTACACCATCGCCACCTACATTAAAATTATTAACCCCTAATGTAATCCCTCTAAACCGCCGCCATCTATATTAAAATTATTACCCCCTAATGTGAGCCCCCTACCCCGCCGCAACCTATTTTAACTATATTACCCCCTAATCTAATCCCCCTACACCGCCGCCACCTATATTAAATGTATTAACCCCTAATCTAATCCCCCTACACCGCCGCCACCTATATTAAATTTATTAACCCCTAATCTAATCACCCTACACCGCCGCCACCTATAATACATTTATTACCCCCCTAAAATGTCCCTACCCTAAACTAAATTAAAAATAGCCCTGAAAAGGGCTTTTTGCGTGGCATTGCCCCAAAGTAACCAGCTCTATTACCAGCCCTTAAAAGGGCTTTTTGCGGGGCATTGCCACAAAGTAATCAGCTCTTTTGCCTGTAATCTAAATCCCCCTACACCGCCGCCACCTATAATAAATGTATTACCCCCTAATCTAATCCCCCTACACCGCCGCCACCTATATTAAATTTATTAACCTCTAATCTAATCCCCCTATACCGCCGCCACCTATATTAAATTTATTAACCTCTAATCTAATCCCCCTATACCGCCGCCACCTATATTAAATTTATTAACCTCTAATCTAATCCCCCTATACCGCCGCCACCTATATTAAATTTATTAACCCCTAAAATACTAAAATTTCCCTACCACTAAACCTAAGTCTAACCCTACAAATAGCCCTGAAATGGGCCTTTTGCCTGGCATTGCCCCAAAGTAACCAGCTCTATTACCAGCCCTTAAAAGGGCTTTTTGCGGGGCATTGTCACAAAGTAATCAGCTGTTTTGCCTGTAATGTAATCTGACCCCCCTACACCGCCGCAACCTATATTAAATATATTAACCCCTAATCTAATCCCCTACACCGCCGCAACCTATATTAAATATATTTACCCCTAATCTAATCCCCTACACCGCCGCAACCTATATTAAATATATTTACCCCTAATCTAATCCCCTACACCGCCACCACCTATATTAACTATATTAACCATATCTAACTCTAACACCCCTAACTTAATTATTATTAAATTAAATCTAAATAATATTAATAATATTAACTAAATTATTCCTATTTAAAACTAAATACTTACCTATAAAATAAACCCTAAGATAGCTACAATATAATTAATAATTACATTGTAGCTATTTTAGGGTTTATATTTATTTTACAGGTAACTTGGTATTTATTTTAACTAGGTAAAATAGCTATTAACCCCTTAATGACCACAGCACTTTTCCATTTTCTGTCCGTTTGGGACCAAGGCTATTTTTACATTTTTGAGGTGTTAGTGTTTAGCTGTAATTTTCCTCTTACTCATTTACTGTACCCACACATATTATATACCGTTTATCTCGCCATTAAATGGACTTTCTAAAGATACCATTATTTTCATCATATCTTATCATTTACTATATAAAAAAAAAAAAATATGAGGAAAAAATGGAAAAAAAACACACTTTTTCTAACTTTGACCCCCAAAATCTGTTACACATCTACAACCACCAAAAAACACAAGTGCTAAATAGTTTATAAATGTTGTCCTGATTTTAGAAATACCCAATGTTTACATGTTCTTTGCTTTTTTTGCAATTTATGGGGCAATAAATACAAGTAGCACTTTGCTATTTCCAAACCATTTCTTTTCAAAATTAGCCACAGTTATATTAGAACACTGATATCTTTCAGGAATCTCTGAATATCCATTGACATGTATATATTTTTTTTAATAGACAACCCAAAGTATTGATCTAGGCCCATTTTGGTATATTTCATGCCACCATTTCACCGCCAAATGCAATCAAATACAAAAAATCGTTCACTTTTCACAAATATTTTCACAAACTTTTGGTTTCTAACTTAAATTATTTACAAACAGCTTGTGCAATTATGGCATAAATGGTTGTAAATTCTTCTCTGGGATCCCCTTTGTTCAGAAATAGCAGACATATATGACTTTGGCATTGCTTTTTGGTAATTAGATGGCCGCTAAATACCACTGCGCACCACACGTGTATTATGCCCAGCAGTGAAGGGGTTAATTAGGGAGCATGTAGGGAGCTTTTTGGGGTAGTTTTAGCTTTAGTGTAGTGTAGTAGACAACCCCAAGTATTGATCTAGGCCAATTTTGGTATATTTCATGCCACCATTTCACCGCCAAATGCGATCAAATTAAAAAATAACGTAATTTTTTTCTCAATTTTAGGTTTCTCACTGAAATTATTTACAAACAGCTTGTGCAATTATGGCACAAATGGTTGTAAATGCTTCTCTGGGATCCCCTTTGTTCAGAAATAGCAGACATATATGGCTTTGGCATTGCTTTTTGGTAATTAGAAGGCCTCTAAATGCCGCTGCGCATCACACGTGTATTATGGCTAGCAGTGAAGGGGTTAATTATGTAGCTTGTAGGGAGCTTGCAGGGTTAATTTTAGCTTTAGTGTAGAGCGCAGCCTCCCACCTGAAACATCAGACCCCCTGATCCCTCCCAAACAGCTCTCTTCCCTCCCCCACCCCACAATTGTCCCCGCCATCTTAAGTACTGGCAGAAACTCTGCCAGTACTAAAATAAAAGGTATTTGGCCCTTTTTTTTTTTAAAAAAAAAAAAGCATATTTACATATGCTGATGTGTAGGATCCCCCCTTAGACCCCAACCTCACTGATCCCCCACCAAACAGCTCTCTAACCCTTCCCCTCTGCCTTAATGGGCGCCATCTTGGGTACTGGCAGCTGTCTGTCAGTACCCAGTTTTGTAAAAAAATTTGCCTTTTTTTCATGGTCCCTTAGATTTCATTTTTAATATTTACATTTATTAGTTTTTTTTTTAACTTTTATCTTTTTTTTTTCTGTAGTGTAGCGGTTCCCATCCGCTCCCGCCCGTGCACGCGCCCGCCTGCCACCCCCCGTGCATGCGCGCGCTCCCGTGCGCCCCCGTAGATCCCGCCCCCCTCCACTTCACACAGAGCACCGATGGCCGCCCACCCGCCTCCCACGTAAGCTCCCACCCACCAACGATACCGGCCATCGATGTCCGGTGCAGAGAGGGCCACAGAGTGGCTCTCTCTGCATCGGATGGCCAAGGGGGTTATTGCAGGATGCCTCCATATCGAGGCATCACTGCAATAACCGGAAAGCAGCTGGAAGCGAGCAGGATCGCTTCCAGCTGCTTTCCAGACCAAGGACGTACGCCACACGTCCTCGGTCATTAACTGTATTTTTTTTTGAGGACGTGTGGCGTACGTCCTTGGTCGTTAAGGGGTTAAATAGTTAATAACTATTTAATAGCTACCTAGTTAAAATAATTACCAATTTACCTGTAAAATAAATCCTAACCTAATTTACAAATACATCTACACTATCAATAAATTAATTAAATAAACTACAATTATCTAAACTAAAATATAATTAAATAGACTAAACTAAATTACAAAGACAAACAAACACTAAATTACAAAAAATAAAAAAAGATTACAAGATTTTTAAGCTAATCACACCTATTCTAAGCCCCCTAATAAAATAACAAAGCCCCCCAAAATAAAAAAATGTCCTTACCCTAATCTAAATTACAAAAGTAATCAGCTCTATTACCAGCCCTTAAAAGGGCCTTTTGTGGGGCATTGCCCCAAAGTAATCAGCTCTTTTGCCTGTAAAAAAACAACACCCCCCCATTACAACCCACCACCCACATACCCCTACTCTAACCCACCCAATCCCCCCTTAAAAAACCTAAGTCTAACCCCCAAGTGCTCCTTACCTGTCCTGAAGACCGGCGGAGAAGGTCCTGTTCCAGGCGGAGAAGTCTTCTTCCAGGCAGCGACATCTTCTTCCAGGATCCAGCCGGCGCGGAGCGGAGGAGTTGAAGACCGATGACCGCGGAGCTGAAGACCGTCCATCTGGAACTGAAGACCGGCGATGCTAGAACTGAAGATCGGTGACGCTGGAACTGAAGACCGCTGGAACTGAAGACCGGAGCCGGAGCGTGGAGGATCCTCTTCATACGATTGCCGCCGTACACTGAATAGGAATTCAAGGTACGCGATTAAAAATGGCGTCCCTTGAATTCCTATTGGCTGATTTGAGCCTTCAAATTCAAATCAGCCAATCGGATGCGAGCTACTTTCATTCTATTGGCTGATTTGAATAGCCAATAGAATAAGAGCTACTGTAATTCTGTTGGCTGATTAGAATAGCCAATAGAATTACAGTAGCTCTTATTCTATTCATCGATCTTCAACTCCTCCGCTCCGCGCCGGCTGGATCCTGGAAGAAGAAGATGTCGCCGCCTGGAAGAAGACTTCTCCGCCTGGAACAGGACCTTCTCTGCCGGTCTTCAGGACAGGTAAGGAGCACTTGGGGGTTAGACTTAGGTTTTTTAAGGGGGGATTGGGTGGGTTAGAGTAGGGGTATGTGGATGGTGGGTTGTAATGGGGGGGTTGTTGTTTTTTTAACAGGCAAAAGAGCTGATTACTTTGGGGCAATGCCCCACAAAAGGGCCCTTTTAAGGGCTGGTAATAGAGCTGATTACTTTTGTAATTTAGATTAGGGTAGGGACATTTTTTTATTTTGGGGGGCTTTGTTATTTTATTAGGGGGCTTAGAATAGGTGTAATTAGCTTAAAAATCTTGTAATCTTTTTTTTTTTGTAATTTAGTGTTTATTTGTTTTTGTAATTTAGTTTAGTCTATTTAATTATATTTTAGTTTAGATAATTGTAGTTTATTTAATTAATTTATTGATAGTGTATATGTATTTGTAAATTAGGATTTATTTTACAGGTAAATTGGTAATTATTTTAACTAGGTAGCTATTAAATAGTTATTAACTATTTAATAGCTATTGTACCTAGTTAAAATAAATACCAAGTTACCTGTAAAATAAATATAAACCCTAAAATAGCTACAATGTAATTATTAATTATATTGAAGCTATCTTAGGGTTTATTTTATAGGTCAGTATTTAGTTTTAAATAGGAATAATTTAGTTAATATTATTAATATTATTTAGATTTAATTTAATAATAATTAAGTTAGGGGTGTTAGAGTTAGATAGGGTTAATATAGTTAATATATATAATATAATAACTATATTAACTATATTAACCCTAATATAATTAGGGTTAATATAGTTAATATAGGTGGCAGCGGTGTAGGGGGATTAGATTAGGGGTTAATATATTTAATATAGGTTGCGGCGGTGTAGGGGGATTAGATTAGGGGGTAATATATTTATTATAGGTGGCGGCGGTGTAGGGGGATTAGATTAGGGGGTTAGACATTTATTATAGGTGGCGGCGGTGTAGGGGGATTTAGATTACAGGCAAAAGAGCTGATTACTTTGTGACAATGCCCCGCAAAAAGCCCTTTAAGGGCTGGTAAAAGAGCTGGTTACTTTGGGGCAATGCCCCGCAAAAGGCCCTTTTAAGGGCTGGTAATAGAGCTGGTTACTTTGGGGCAATGCCACGCAAAAAGCCCTTTTCAGGGCTATTTGTAGGGTTAGACTTAGGTTTAGTGGTATGGAAATTTTTGTATTTTAGGGGTTAATAAATTTAATATAGGGGGATTAGATTAGGGGTTAATAATTTTAATATAGGTGGCGGCGGTATAATGGGATTAGATTAGGGGTTAATAATTTTAATATAGGTGGCAGCGGTGTAGGGGGATCATATTAGGGGGTTATATAGTTTAAATAGGTGGCGGCGGTGTAGGGGGATCATATTAGGGGGTTATATTGTTTAAATAGGTGGCGGCGGTGTAGGGGGATCATATTAGGGGGTAACATAGTTAATGTAGGTGGCGGCGGGGTAGGGGGCTCACATTAGGGGGTAAAACATTTAATGTAGCTAGCGGCGGTGTAGGGGGATCAGATTAGGGGGTAATATAGATAATGTAGCTGGCGGCGGGGTCCAGGAGCGGCGGTTTAGGGGTTAATATATTTATTGTTAGGAGTGAGAGGGGGGATTGCGGATAGAGGGGTATACGTGTCGGGCTATGTTTGGGAGGCGTGTTAGACAGTACGGGTGATTTTATAACTTAGTCAGTTTTTTTATGCGGCGGCAGTTTCTAAAGTGCCGTAAGTCACTGGCGACTCCAGAAATTTGTACTTACGCAGATTTCTGGACATCGCTGGTTTGTCAGACTTACGGCACTTTAGCATCTGACGGCGCCGTATATAAGATAGCTCGAGTTGTGCCGAAACCTGCACCGTATATATCGAGTCGCGGCACAGGTTGGTCACCAAAATGGGCCGGCATCTAAACTTACATTCTTGCATTTCAAATAAAGATACCAAGAGAATAAAGAAAATTTGATAATAGGAGTGAATAAGAAAGTTGCTTAGAATTGCACGCTCTATCTGAATCACAAAAAGAAAAAATTTGGGTTCAGTGTCCCTTTAACCCAAATTAAAATACCCCTAAATTAACAAAAACTAATTCTAAAACTTACCTTTAAAATTAAATAAAAACCTAATCTTACCTTAAAAATAAAAAATAAAAAAATAACATTAGACAAAAAAAACTGCCATTACAAAAAACAACTACCATTTACAAAAAATAAAAAAACTAACATTACAGAAAATAAAAATAAAAAATTACCAAAAAAAAATCCTATTTTAATACCCCTTTAAAAAAAACAAAAAACCCCAAAGTAAAATAAAAAACCCTATTCTAAACATTAACTACCAATAGCCCTTAAAAGGGCCTAAAGCAATCAGCTCTTTTGCTTTAAAAAACATTAAACCCCTAACATTACAAACCCCCCCCCCCAAAATAAAACACCACCTAACTAAAATAAAAACTAAATTACACATTGCCCCAAAAAGGACATTTGGATGGGCATTCAGTTCTGTTGCCCAAATAAAAAAAAACAACTTAATCTATATAAAAAAAAAAAAAAAAATAGTTATTTTTATATAGACTTGCTATATATCAGCAATTGTGTGCTCCATTGAAAAAAATCTGTATGCAAAATAAATATTTAAAAGTGTTGAAAACTGTAATTTTTTAGCAAATGATCAGCCTAGAGATAGACTCCTTGAAAGCCAGGTCCTGCAGGATTGTCACAGGTTGGGATCTCTGGCCTGCTTTTTGGCTGAAACTTTTTTACCAGAACAAATGTACTATGTTTTCAGGGACTGCCCTGCTTGGTAAGGACATTTCCTGTTCAACTCAGGCCACACCCCAGCCCTGCCCACAACACATTTCAGTTCCCGACCCTTTCTTCAGAAACTTCCTGTGGGCCACTTCCTACAAGTTCTCTAACATCTCTGACATTTTGGCCAAGCAGAGGCCAAATGTAAATGAGCTTGTGTACTGCAGTAACTTTGCAGCAGGGTTAGACAAACTGCAGCATACTTAAAGGGACAGTGGACTGTAAAATTGTTTTCATCTTAATCTGTTTCCAATTACCTATTAACATGCGCCCATAAAAAATCTATTAGACAATCTAATAAATGCCAGTATGCACAATGGAAATACACAATATATATACACTCACCGGCCAGTTTATTATATACATCTGTTCAATTGCTTGGTAACACAAATTTCTAATCAGCCAATCACATAGCATTTAGGCATCAAGAAGCGGTGAAGACAACTTGCTGAAGTTCAAACCGAGCATCAGAATGGGGAAGAAAGGGGATTTAAGTGACTTTGAACGTGGCATGGTTGTTGGTGCCAGACGGGCTGGTCTGAGTATTTTAAAAATTGCTGATCTACTGGGATTTTCACGTACAACCATCTCTAGAGTTTCCGAAAAAGAAAAAATATCCAGTGAGCGGCAGTTGTGTGGACGAGAATGCCTTGTTGATGTCAGAGGAGAATGGGCAGACTGATTCGAGTTGATAGAAATGCAACAGTAACTCAAATAACCACTGGTTACAGCCAAGGTATGCAGAATAGAAGATTGGAAAACATTGCCTGGTCTGATAAGTCTCGATTTTAGCTGCAACATTCAGATGGTAGGGTCAGAATTTGGCGTAAACAACATGAAAGCATGGATCTATCCTGCCATGTATCAATGGTTTAGGCAGCTGGTGGTAGTGTAATGGTGTGGGGGATATTTTCTTGGCACACTTTTGGCCCATTAGTACCAATTGAGCATTGTTTAAACGCCACAGCCTACCTGAGTATTATTGCTGACAAGGTCCATCCCTTTATGACTACAGTGTACCCATCTTCTGATGGCTTCTTCTAGTAGGATAATGCACCATGTCACAAAGCTCAAATAATCTCAAACTGGTTTCTTGAACAAGACACGGAGGCCCATTTATCAAGCTGCCGTGTTTCCGGCAAGTCTTCAGACTCGCCAGAAACACCAGTTATGAAGCAGCGGTCTAAAGACCGCTGCTCCATAACCCTGTCCGCCTGCTGTGATGAGGCGGACAGGAATCACCGCAATTCAACCTGATCGAGTACGATCGGGTTGATTGACATCTCCCTGCTGGTGGCCCATTGGCCGCGAGTCTGCAGGGGGCGGCGTTGCACCAGCATCTCTTGTGAGCTGCTGATGCAACGCTGAATACGGAGAGCGTATTGCTCTCCGCATTCAGCGAGGTCTTGCAGACCTGATCCACACTGTTGGATCAGCTCCGTAAGACCTTTGATAAATTGGCCTCAATGAGTTCACTGTATTCCAATGGCCTCCACAGTCACCATATCTCAATCCAATAGAGCATTTTTGGGATGTGGTGGAACTGGAGATTCGCATCATGGATGTGCAGCCGTCAAATCTGCAGCAACTGCGTGATGCTATCATGTCAATATGGACCAAAATGTCTGAGGAATGTTTCCAACACCTTGTTGAATGTATACCACAAATAATTAAGGCAGTTCTGAAGGCAAAAGGGGGTCCAACCTGGTACTAGCAAGGTGTACCTAATAACGTGTCCAGTGAGTGTGTATATATATATATATATATATATATATATATATATATATATATATATATATATATTAGGAAAGAAAACATAAACTATAGTAAGTTTATGTCAAAATGCACATGCAAGCTTATCCGTCACTTTGTAATGTAAAATAATCTTGTTCTAGCATGTCAAAATGCGTGCAGGAATTGTTTCGGTTTGTCAAAATACATTTACCACCTACTTTACCATGTGGAAACATATGTGCAAACACACGTTTAACCTGAGAATGTTAAATATGATACAACACCTGTTCTGCCATGTTGAAACTCAAGCAGAGCTGGAGTTGACGTGTTGAAATGCGTGGCCAATCTGCTTTCATATCTAAAATTTGATTTGTCTTGTTAAAAATCACTTAGACTGATTTTTCATGTTGAAAAGAACAAATCTAAATTGACAAGTTGAAAAGCAGTGAATTCAATTCAGAATGTTAAATTGGATTGTGTTTATTTCATTGTAATATATATGCTCAATGTAGTTTAGCCATAGTAAATTGCACAGGTTAGCAGAATATATTCCTAAATGTTAGTGAGAAATTTAAACTTCTTTAAATTATATGTGATAATATATCAGTCATGTAGATATTATATTTTTAGATTTTTTGTATATACATATAATATTTAGAAATATAATCTCTTGTGTACTAGCTTTAAATGTAATACAGGGGTCCCATCTGTCCTGTAGTTTGCGGACACTAGTGCTACTCGCGCCCTGCATCTCCTGCCTTTTATAGACTTTCTGGAAAAAGGATTAATGACCAAGAGCGAGCCTTGACTTGAACATCCCTAGATTGTAGGGTACAAGAAGGGGAAAGTGCTCCCTGGCTTTGACACATATCTTGAGTCTGTTGCCAAGTGTAGCCTGCTCCACCCCCCTTATCAGTGTCCTACTTCAAACCTTGTGGTATCATATTACAAAGTGTGCATGTGATGATAATTACTTATGCAAGCAAGGGGGGTTTGAGGAGGGCAGCAGGTAGTGCTGTTTGTTGCCAAGAGGCTTGCTCCTTTCCATGGGGATAATGTCACATGCTTTGTGAAAGCTTCAGCATTATACTGTGCACTGCTTTAGTTAGGTGTCATGTGACTCTGCCCCCTACCATGCATGTGCACGAGTGCATTCTGCAGAAGCTATGGCCTTTATAGCACCTTCCATATATGGAAATGCCCAGGGGGGGAGCTTGCTGCAAACAAAACTATGCCTGAATTAAAGGGGTTAATGAGGGTTAAAACAGAAATAGTTTTGCAGGTAAGCTTTGGTTGCATTATATATTTAGAAACGTATGTTACTTCATATTATTTTATGTCCCTTTAAAACTAAACCCATATTCCAATGAGACCATTCAAAAAAGAAGACTCTTCTCTTTCCAATGAGGTGTTCCTCAAACCTCCTGATCACATATGTGGCGTTGCCCACAAAAGCCGGCGTCGGCTGTTTTTAGACGGATGTCATGATCACATATACAGCGCAGCATACAAATGAGACACGCATATTTTACTCGTCGGCCACTGTTTTTACTCCCATAAACTAACATAGAACCAGCGTCACAAGTCAGTATCACATATTCAGTTCAAGGACTTAAGTGGCGAAAATGGAGAAATTTTACTCCATTTTTGCCTCACTACACATAGGCAGGTGCAGCTCTGTTCTGAGTATATGAGCACCGTAACTCCCTGGAAGTATTAACAAACACCTAACGCATGCGCAATTTCTACCTGTCAACCGCCATCCCCCCACCGCAATAACTAAATAAAATGTATTAACTCCTAATCCGCCAACCCCCACATCACAAAGTACCTAATAAAGTTATTAACCCCTAATCCGCCACCCACCCACCCAAAAGTATCTAATTACACTATTAATCCCTAATCCGCTAACCTCCACAACGCAATCTACCTATTAAAACAACCCCTAATCCACCAACCCCCCCACAACGCAATCTACCTATTAACACAATTAACGCCTAAACCGCCAACCCCACAATGCAATCTACCTAATTAACTCCTCAACCGCCATCCCCCCACAACGCAAAGTATTCATTTAATCACTAAGCCCCCTAACCTAACACCCCCAAAATTAACCCCAATTACATAAATTAAAAATAGACTATCTTACTGATAAATTAATTAAAACTTACCTAAATAAAAAAAATCCTTATTTAAAATTACAATAAAAAATCCTAACATTACATTAAAAAAACAAAAACCTAAGATTAAATTAAAATAAAAAAATCTAAGATTACAAAAAATAAATAAAATCTAAAATTAAGGAAAAAAATAAACTAAATTATTCAAAATAAAAAAAATGAAACCTAATTAATAGCCCTAAAAAAACAAAAAAGCCACCCCAAGATAAAAACACCCCCTAATCTAAGACTAAACTACCAATAGCCCTTAAAACGTCCTTTTGTAGTGCATTGCAGTAAGTTTAACAGCTCTTTTACTTAAAAACTACAAATTATCCCCTAACAGTCAAACCCCCCCACCCAATCCCCTAAAATAAAAAAGACATAAGTCTAAAATAAAACTAATCTACCCATTGCCTCTAAAGGGGCATTTGTATGGGCATTGCCCTTAAAAGGGCAATCAGCTCTTTAGTGCCCATTAAAAATAAAAAAAATCCTTAATCTAAAAAAGAAAACACCCAAAGAAACCCCACAAAAAACCTAACACTAACCCCGACATACTCACCATTCCTTAAGTCCAGTGGTGAAGATCTTCTTCCAGGTGCTCCATCTTCATCCACCGCGGGACCATTTTCTTTCTTCTTGCCGGAGGTGCGGAGCGGTCTACGTCTATGCACAGATTCAGAGTGCTGGTCCTCCTCAGCAGCGGTGGTCTTCAGCGACGTGGAGGTCCTCTTCATGCGATCGTCCACCGCACACTGAAGATTTAATGCAAGGTACCTCTTTTATATTGGGGTACCTTACATTTCTATTGGCTGAAATTTTCAAATCAGCCAATAGGAGGAGAGCTACTGAAATCCTATTGGCTGAATTGAACAGATCAGATTTAGATTAGGGATTTTTTTTTAATGGGCTCTAAAGAGCTGATTGCCCTTTTAACCCCTTAAGGACCACAGCACTTTTTCATTTTCTGACTGTTTGGGACCAAGGCTATTTTTACATTTCTGCTGTGTTTGTGTTTAGCTGTAATTTTCCTCTTACTCATTTACTGTACCCACACATATTATATACCGTTGTTTTAGCCATTAAATGGACTTTCTAAAGATACCATTATTTGCATCATATCTTATAATTTACTATAAAAAAAAAGATAAAATATGAGGAAAAAATGAAAAAAAAACCACACACTTTTCGAACTTTGAACCCCAAAATCTGTTACACATCTATACCCACCAAAAAACACCCATGCTAAATAGTTTCAAAATTTTGTCCTGAGTTTACAAATACCCAATGTTTACAAGTTCTTTGCTTTTTTTTGCAAGTTATAGGACAATAAATACAAGTAGCACTTTGCTATTTCCAAACCACTTTTTTTCAAAATTAGCAAAAGTTGCATTGGAACATTGATATCTGTCAGGAATCCCTGAATAACCCTTGACATGTATATATTTTTTTTAAAGTTTGCAAAGAAGGGAGATCTGTTGACTCAAAGATGGTTGCTGGAAAAACTTGTTTTTATTGTAGTGATCCAAAACAAGTCAAAGTAAATCAAAGTACATAGGGTCACAGTAAGGAACGCCTGACGCGTTTCGCGCATGCGTAGATGCGCTTCTTCGGAGGCCTCCGAAGATCTCCCTTCTTTGCAAACTTTACTTATATAGCGGTGGGATATACCGCATACTGACCTGTTGCTCTCTCAGCCGAAACCGACGTTGATTTCCGGGTTTGTTTCTACTACACTACCCACAGTGCACCTAGCGACGTCACAGGGTGTGCATGAGAATACCACGCTACCAGAGCCGGATCTCCAAGCACGCCAAGAAGGACCCACACGCTGCACCCCCACGGAAGGGTTTCAACACCAGTCCGAGGAGAAGTACAGCAGTGCGCCCAGGCACCCCACCAAGTCTTGTGGAGGGTAAGAGTTTTTCCGGACATTTCTACAGTGACTGCACAGTTTCATAGTCTCTGCACCTTACACCCGTGACATCTAGGTTGAAGCGGTATATACACAGTTACCTGACAAGCTTGAAAATGAAAACCAGGAATTGACGTTTGTGATTCATATGTACTGCATATTGACCGTAGTCCCTTATAGCACAGACTTTATTGGGACTGATTCCCTGGATGCATTAGGGTGCTATATTTATACTGTTCATAACACCCTTTGGGAATACATTTTCTGAACACTTGCTTTGTTCTTTGATATTGTTTGTATATTTTTTTTGAGAAGACAACCCAAAGTATTGATCTAGGCCCATTTTAGTATTTTTCAAGCCACCATTTCACCGCCAAATGTGATCAAATAAAAAAAAAAATTGTTCACTTTTTCACAAAGTTTTCAGAAACTTTAGGTTTCTCACTGAAATTATTTACAAACAGCTTGTGCAATTATGGCACAAATGGTTGTAAATGCTTCTCTGGGATCCCCTTTGTTCAAAAATAGCAGACTTATATGGCTTTGGCGTTGCTTTTTGGTAATTTCGAAGGCCGCTAAATTCCGCTGTGCCACACACGTGTATTATGCCCAGCAGTCAAGGGGATAATTAGGGAGCTTGTAGGGTTAATTTTAGCTTTAGTGTAGTAGACAACCCAAAGTATTGATCTAGGCGCATTTTGGTATATTTCATGCCCCCATTTCACCGCCAAATGCGATCAAATAAAAAAAAAAACAACGTACAATGTTTCACAATTTTAGTTTTCTCACTGAAATTATTTACAAACAACTTGTGCAATTATGGCACAAATGGTTGTAAAAGCTTCTCTGGGATCCCCTTTATTCAGAAATAGCAGGCATGTATGGCTTTGGCGTTGATCTAGGCCCATTTTGGTAGATTTCATGCCACCATTTCACCTCTAAAGGCGATCAAATAAAAAAAAAAATTGTTCACTTTTTAACAAACTTTTTCACAAATTTTAGGTTTCTCACTGAAATTATTTACAAACAGCTTGTGCAATTATGGCACAAATGGTTGTAAATGCTTCTCTGGGATCCCCTTTGTTTAGAAATAGCAGACATACAGTATATAGCTTTGGCGTTGCTTTTTGTTAATTAGAAGGCCGCTAAATGCTGCTGCGCACCACACTTGTATTATGCCCAGCAGTGAAGGGGTTAGATATGTAGCTTGTAGGGAGCTTGCAGGGTTAATTTTAGATTTAGTGTAGAGATCAGCCTCCCACCTGACACATCACACCCCCTGATCCCCCCCAAACAGCTCTCTCCCCTCCCCCACCCCACAATTGTCCCCGCCATCTTAAGTACTGGCAGAAAGTCTGCCAGTACTAAAATAAAAGTTTTTTTTTTTCTTGTTTAAAAAAAAAAAACTTATTCTGCTGTGTAGGATCACCCCTTAGCCCCCAACCTCCCTGATCCCCCCCCCCCAAACAGCTCTCTAACCCTCCCCCTCTACCTTATTGTGAGCCATCTTGGGTACTGGCATAGTGTGGCGTTCCCCCCCGTGCACGCGCCTGCCCCCGTGCATGCGCCCCCCCCAAGCTCGTATCCTCCCATTGATGGCTGCCCACCCGCTTCCCACATCGGCTTCCACCAACGATCGTGGCCATCGATGGCCGATGCAGAGAGGGCAGAGTGGCTCTCTCTGCATCGGGTGGCTAAGAAATGTTATTGTAGGATGCCTCGATATCGAGGCATCACTGCAATAACGTGAAAGTGTCTGGAAGTGTTCAGAATCGCTTCCACCGCTTGGAAACACCAACGACGTACAGGGTACGTCCTTGGAAGTTAAGGACCTTTTTTTGTAGGACGTACCCTGTACATCGTTGGTCCTTAAGGGGTTAAGGGCAATGCCCATACAAATGCCCCTTTAGGGGCAATGAGCATCTTATATTTTTTTAGAGTTAGGTCTTTTTTTATTTTGGGGGGTTGGGTCGTGGGTGGGGGTTTTACTGGTAGGGGGTAATTTGTAGTTTTTAAATAAAAAACTTTTAAACTTAGGGCAATGCCATACAAAAAGCCCTTTTAAGGACTATTTGTAGTTTAGTCTCAGATTAGGGTTTTTTTTCATTTTATTTTGGGGTGACTTTTGGTTTTATAGGGATATTAATTTTTTAAAATTTGGGATAATTTTGTTTATTTCTTTCTGTAATTTTAGATTTTTTTTATTTTTGTAATCTTAGATTTTTTTTAAATTTAATTTTAGTTGTTTTTTAATGTAATGTTAGGATTTTTTATTCTAATTTTAAATTAGGATTTTTTGGTAAATTTTAATTTATTTTTTAGGGAGATAGTCTTTTTTATTTTATGTAATTAGGGTTACTTTAGGGGGTGTTAGGTTAGGGGGCTTAGTGATTACAATAATACTTTGCGTTGTTGGGGGATGGCGGTTTAGGGGTAAATAGGTTAATTAGGTAGATTGCGTTGTGGGGATTTGGTGGATTGGGTTTAAAATCCGATTGCAGGCAGCTCTCCCAAACGGGATGGTTGAATAGCAGATCCTGGAAAACAGAAAGGAGGCGCCTCATGGCGGAAACCCAGTATGTCTCTTTACAGGCAGTCAGTCATACTAACAGGTCTCTAGTCTCTCTTTCACTTTGGAAACAGACTGCTCCCTGAAAAAAGCTTTTTTTCAGGGAGAAGCCTGTTTCCAAAGTAAAAAAGAGACTGGAGAATTGTTAGCATGACTGCCTGTAAAGAGACATACTGGGTTTCCCTTTTCTCCTCACGCCCCGTTTTTGCTGCCAGCTGATTGGTGGACGTTCTATAGGACGCTTCCTTTGACGTGACCGGAGGGTTCTTTCACTATTGGTGGACGTCCTACCATGTGACTACCAGCCGGATATCGGGAGTGAGTTTGCAAGGGCGTCTCTAAGAGGTCTCGGTCTGCTGTTTATAGCACTGTGTGTGCTACGACTTATGTGAGTTGGCATTTGTCTGTATATGTACTTACTTTCACTGCCTGACGTTACTACCTAATGAGGGCCTCTTTCCTGTTTTCCAGGATCTGATATTGCGTTGTGGGGGGATGGCGGTTTAGACGTTAATACATTTATTATTAGTTGCGATGTGGGGGGATGGAGGATATAAGGGTTTTGACGTGTCAGGTTCATTTTTGGGAGGTGGGTTAGACTTTTACGTGCGATTAAACATTTTGTTGTTTTTTTACTTAGGCACCGGCAGATCATATGCTGATGTGAGAGGCTTCTCTTTCAAATGAGAGGAAACATGACCCTTTATATGTCCCAGGTCTATGAAATAAAATGGAATAGTCAGGGACAGCACCATTCTCTCTAACAAAAAATAGTTGTGATCTTACATTATAAAGTGCAAATGCTTATTTCTCCAACATTGGTGTGTCCGGTCCACGGCGTCATCCATAACTTGTGGGAATATTCCCCTCCCCAACAGGAAATGGCAAAGAGCACAGCAAAAGCTGTCCATATAGTCCCTCCCAGGCTCCGCCCCCCCAGTCATTCTCTTTGCCGCTCTGAACAAGTAGCATCTCCACGGAGATGGTGAAGAGTATGTGGTGTTTAGTTGTAGTTTTTATTCTACTATCAAGAGTTTGTTATTTTAAAATAGTGCTGGTATGTACTATTTACTCTGAAACAGAAAGAGATGAAGAGTTCTGTTTATGAGAGGAGTATGATTTTAGCAGCAGTAACTAAAATCGATTGCTGTTCCCACACAGGACTGTTGAGCTGAGAGAACTTCAGTTGGGGGGAACAGTTTGCAGACTTTTCTGCTTAAGGTATGACTAGCCATTTTTCTAACAAGACTGTGTAATGCTGGAAGGCTGTCATTTTTCCCCTCATGGGGATCGGTAAGCCATTTTCTTAGTCTCAGACAGAATAAAGGGCTTAATATGGGCTATAAACTGGTAGACACTTTTATGGGCTAAATCGATTGCTTTATTTAGGTATTTTATACAGTTTGAAGTTGATTTTCATACTTTTATAACTTTGGGGAACGTTTTTTTACGTCAGGCACTGGTTTAGACACCTTCCCAGTCAGGAAGGGCCTTTCTCTGTAGTAGGCAGAGCCTCATTTTCGCGCCATTACTGCGCAGTTACTTTTAAGATCAGTACATGCAGCTGCATGTGTGTGGGTCTGGAATTCATTGAAAAGGTTCCTAGAAGGCTTCATTTGGTATCGTATACTCCCCTGGGTTTGGTGAAGTCGCAGCAAAGGCTGGGGCTGGGACTGTAAGGGGGTTAAAATTGTAAACGGCTCCGGTTTCCACATTTTAAGGGTTAACAGCCTGAAATTTGGGGTGCAATGCTTTGAATGCTTTAAGACACTGTGGTGAAAATTTGGTTAAGATTGAATAATTCCTTCATAGTTTTTCACATATTCAGTAATAAAGTGTGCCCTGTTTAAAATTTAAAGAGACAGTAACGGTTTTGTTTTAAAACGGTTTTTGTACTTTATTAACAAGTTTAAGCCTGTTTAACATGTCTGTGCCTTCAGATAGATCATGTTCTGTATGTATGGAAGCCAATGTGTCTCCCCCTTCTAAAATGTGTGATAATTGTGCCATAGCGTCCAAACAAAGTAAGGAGAGTACTGTCACAGATAGTAAAGTTGCCCAAGATGATTCCTCAGATGAAGGGAGTAGACATAGTTCTACATCATCTCCTTCTGTGTCTACACCAGTTTTTCCCACGCAGGAGACCCCTAGTACTTCTAGCGCGCCAATGCTTGTTACTATGCAACAATTGACGGCAGTAATGGATAACTCCATAGCAAATATTTTATCCAAAATGCCTGCATTTCAGAGAAAGCGCGATTGCTCTTTTTTAAACACTGTAGAGCAGGAACGCGCTGATGATAATTTTTCTGTCATACCCTCACACCAATCTGAAGTGGCAATGAGGGAGGTTTTGTCAGTTGGGGAAATTTCTGATTCAGGAAGAATTTCTCAGCAGGCGGAACCTGATGTTGTGACATTTAAATTTAAATTAGAGCATCTCCGCGCACTGCTTAAGGAGGTGCTATCTACTCTGGATGATTGTGACAATCTGGTCATCCCAGAAAAATTGTGCAAGATGGACAAGTTCCTAGAGGTCCCGGTGCACCCCGACGCTTTTCCAATACCCAAGCGGGTGGCGGACATAGTGAATAAGGAGTGGGAGAAGCCAGGCATACCTTTTGTCCCTCCTCCTATATTTAAGAAATTATTTCCCATGGTCGACCCCAGAAAGGACTTATGGCAAACAGTTCCTAAGGTCGAGGGGGCGGTTTCTACACTAGCCAAACGCACGACCATTCCTATTGAGGACAATTGTGCTTTCAAAGATCCTATGGATAAAAAATTGGAGGGTTTGCTTAAAAAGATTTTTGTACAGCAAGGTTACCTCCTTCAACCTATTTCGTGTATTATTCCTGTCACTACAGCAGCGTGGTTCTGGTTCGAAGAACTAGAAAAATCGCTCAGTAGAGAGACTCCGTATGAGGAAGTTATGGACAGAATTCACGCACTTAAGTTAGCTAATTCCTTTATTTTAGATGCCGCTTTGCAGTTAGCGAGATTAGCGGCGAAAAATTCAGGGTTTGCAATTGTGGCGCGCAGAGCGCTCTGGCTAAAGTCTTGGTCAGCGGATGTATCTTCCAAGACAAAATTGCTTAATATCCCTTTCAAAGGTAAGACCCTCTTTGGGCCAGAATTTAAAGTGATTATTTCAGACATCACTGGGGGTAAGGGCCATGCCCTCCCGCAAGACAGGCCTTTCAAGGCTAAGAATAAGTCCAATTTTCGTTCCTTTCGCAATTTCAGGAACGGACCGGTCTCCAACTCTGCAGCCTCTAGACAAGAGGGTAATGCTTCCCAGAATAAACCAGCTTGGAAACCGATGCAAGGCTGGAACAAGGGTAAGCAGGCCAAGAAACCTGCTGCTGCTACCAAAACAGCATGAAGGGGTAGCCCCCAATCCGGGACCGGATCTAGTAGGGGGCAGACTATCTCTCTTTGCTCAGGCTTGGGCAAGAGATGTTCAGGATCCCTGGGCACTAGAAATAGTCTCTCAGGGTTATCTTCTAGAATTCAAGGAACTACCCCCAAGGGGAAGGTTCCACATGTCTCGCTTATCTTCAAACGAAATAAAGAGACAGGCATTCTTACATTGTGTAGAAAACCTGTTAAAAATGGGAGTGATACACCCAGTTCCAACTGTGGAACAAGGTCTGGGGTTTTACTCAAATCTGTTTGTAGTTCCCAAAAAAGAGGGAACTTTCAGACCAATTCTGGATTTAAAAATTCTAAACAAATTTCTCAGAGTGCCATCGTTCAAAATGGAAACTATTTGAACGATTTTACCTACAATCCAGGAGGGTCAATTTATGACTACCGTGGATCTAAAGGATGCGTATCTACATATTCCTATCCACAAAGATCATCATCAGTTCCTAAGGTTCGCCTTTCTGGACAAACATTACCAGTTCGTGGCTCTCCCATTCGGACTAGCCACTGCTCCAAGGATTTTCACAAAGGTGCTCGGGTCCCTTCTAGCGGTTCTAAGACCAAGGGGCATTGCAGTGGCACCTTACTTGGACGACATCCTAATTCAAGCGTCGTCTCTTTCAAAAGCAAAGGCTCACACAGACATTGTTCTAGCCTTTCTCAGATCTCACGGGTGGAAGGTGAACATAGAAAAAAGTTCCCTGTCTCCGTCGACAAGAGTCCCTTTCTTGGGGACAATAATAGATTCTTTAGAAATGAAGATTTTCCTGACAGATGTCAGAAAGTCAAAGCTTCTAAACGCTTGTCAAGTTCTTCACTCTGTTCTACGGCCTTCCATAGCTCAGTGCATGGAAGTAGTAGGGATGATGGTTGTAGCAATGGACATAGTTCCTTTTGCGCGAATTCATCTAAGACCATTACAACTGTGCATGCTCAAACAGTGGAATGGGGACTATACAGACTTGTCTCCAATGATTCAAGTAGATCAGAAGACCAGAGACTCACTCCGTTGGTGGCTGACCCAGGATCACCTGTCCCAGGGAATGAGCTTCCGCAGACCAGAGTGGGTCATCGTCACGACCGACGCCAGTCTATTAGGCTGGGGCGCGGTCTGGGATTCCCTGAAAGCTCAGGGTCTATGGTCCCTGGAAGAGTCTCTTCTCCCGATAAACATTCTGGAACTGAGAGCGATATTCAATGCTCTCCGGGCTTGGCCTCAACTAGCAAAGGCCAGATTCATAAGATTCCAATCAGACAACATGACGACTGTTGCTTACATCAACCATCAGGGGGGAACAAGGAGTTCTCTGGCGATGAGAGAGGTGACCAAAATCATCAAATGGGCGGAGGATCACTTCTGCCACCTATCTGCGATCCACATCCCAGGAGTAGACAACTGGGAGGCGGATTATCGGAATCGTCAGACTTTCCATCCGGGGGAGTGGGAACTCCACCCAGAGGTGTTTGCCCAGTTGACCCAATTATGGGGCATTCCAGACATGGATCTGATGGCGTCTCGTCAGAACTTCAAGGTTCCTTGCTACGGGTCCAGATCCAGGGATCCCAAGGCGACTCTAGTGGATGCATTGGTGGCGCCTTGGGCCTTCAACCTAGCTTATGCGTTTCCACCGTTCCCTCTCATTCCCAGGCTGGTAGCCAGGATCAAACAGGAGAAGGCCTCAGTGATTTTGATAGCTCCTGCGTGGCCACGCAGGACTTGGTATGCAGACCTGGTGAATATGTCATCAGCTCCACCATGGAAGCTACCTTTGAGACAGGATCTTCTAGTACAAGGTCCATTCGAACATCCAAATCTAGTTTCTCTCCAGCTGACTGCTTGGAAATTGAACGCTTGATTATCTAAGCGTGGGTTTTCGGATTCTGTGATAGATACTCTGGTACAAGCCAGAAAACCTGTGACTAGAAAGATTTACCATAAAATATGGAAAAGATATATCTGTTGGTGTGAATCCAAGGGATTTTCATGGTGTAAGATTAAAATTCCTAGGATCCTTTCCTTTCTCCAAGAAGGTTTGGATAAGGGATTGTCAGCGAGTTCTCTAAAAGGACAGATTTCTGCTTTATCTGTCTTGTTACACAAACGACTGGCAGCTGTGCCAGATGTTCAAGCTTTTGTTCAGGCTTTGGTCAGGATCAAGCCTGTTTACAGACCTTTGACTCCTCCCTGGAGTCTAAATTTAGTTCTTTCAGTTCTTCAAGGGGTTCCGTTTGAACCCTTACATTCCATAGATATCAAGTTGTTATCTTGGAAAGTTCTGTTTTTGGTTGCTATTTCTTCTGCTAGAAGAGTTTCTGAATTATCTGCTCTGCAGTGTAATCCGCCCTATCTGGTGTTCCATTCAGATAAGGTTGTTTTGCGTACTAAACCTGGTTTCCTTCCAAAAGTTGTTTCCAACAAGAATATTAACCAGGAAATAGTTGTGCCTTCTTTGTGCCCGAATCCAGTTTCAAAGAAGGAACGTTTGTTACACAATTTAGATGTAGTCCGTGCTTTAAAGTTCTATTTAGAAGCAACAAAGGATTTCAGACAAACGTCTTCTCTGTTTGTCGTTTATTCTGGCAAGAGGAGAGGTCAAAAAGCTACTGCTACCTCTCTTTCCTCTTGGCTGAAAAGCATCATCCGATTGGCTTACGAGACTGCCGGACGGCAGCCTCCCGAACGAATCACAGCTCACTCTACTAGGGCTGTGGCTTCCACTTGGGCCTTCAAGAACGAGGCTTCTGTTGATCAGATATGTAAGGCAGCGACTTGGTCTTCTCTGCACACTTTTCCAAATTCTACAAATTTGATACTTTTGCTTCTTCGGAGGCTATTTTTGGGAGAAAGGTTTTGCAAGCCGTGGTGCCTTCTGTTTAGGTAACCTGATTTGCTCCCTCCCTTCATCCGTGTCCTAAAGCTTTGGTATTGGTTCCCACAAGTTATGGATGACGCTGTGGACCGGACACACCAATGTTGGAGAAAACAGAATTTATGCTTACCTGATAAATTACTTTCTCCAACGGTGTGTCCGGTCCACGGCCCGCCCTGGTTTTTTAATCAGGTTTGATAAATTTCTTTCTTTAACTACAGTCACCACGGCACCCTATAGTTTCTCCTTTTTTTCTCCTGTCCGTCGGTCGAATGACTGGGGGGGCGGAGCCTGGGAGGGACTATATGGACTGCTTTTGCCATGCTCTTTGCCATTTCCTGTTGGGGAGGGGAATATTCCCACAAGTTATGGATGACGCCGTGGACCGGACACACCGTTGGAGAAAGTAATTTATCAGGTAAGCATAAATTCTGTTTTTCTTTAAAGAATGGGTCACATGACCATCTAGATATCAAAACATTTAGAAATGGCTTAACTGGAACCCATTGCACCCCTGCTGGTTTTTCCACTCCACCAATAAAGGTAGATTTTTAGTGGTAAAAAAGATTATATTTATGGTCATCAGTCTTCTCACAACATAGTGTGGCACTCATTTTCTGTCCCCCAATTTCCCACTGAGGCGCACCTGTGGTACATGCTTGAAATATGGTCAGAAATGCAAATAGCCAGTGCTTTCAGAGATCAGCGTTCCCAAATGGCTGTCACTATAAAAATATTGTGTGGTGTTGAGATTTTTTTTTTTTAAAGTGAAAGTAAAGTGAAAGTTGAAACAAATAAAGGGCACTTTCATTCATGAAGTATAAGATACTTCATGCAGAAAGTGCCTTTATTCGTTTCACCCGTTCGTCCGTTCTTAGCTGCTAAGGCAGCCCACGGCCAAAACATTTTCTTTGCTAAGAGGTGACATTTTCACCTTTTAGCCAATAGCCATGCGGTAAATCCGGTTTGGCATCCATGGGAGCCGGATTTACCACACGGCTATTTGCTAAGAGGTGAAAACGTCACTTCTTAGCAAAATATTTTTTGGCCGTGGGCTGCTGTAGTAGTTAAGAACGGCGAACAGTTGAAACGAATAAAGGCACTTTCTGCATGAAGTATCTTATACTTCATGAATGAAAGTGCCCTTTATTTGTTTCAATAGTCAACCCTAGCGTTTCAAAAACGCTATGGTTGACTTTCACTTTAAAGTTAATCACCAACTTTTCTTCTGTTTCTTTATTCTCCAGCTAGAAAAAGCCACTAGCTCTTAGCTCCCTATGCCACCATGCATAGATATTTTTGGATAACTAAATGATAATTTGACAGCCCAGATTTTTTTAATGGTCCACATAACAACACTATTCCCTCACTTTATATTCTTTTTTTGTCTCTTATTTTGTGGGCCCAACAGATGCCAACTATGGGCTATATTACAAGTGGAGCGCTATCAGTCACGCGTGAGTGAAAAGGGGTTTATCGCAGGTGTTAGTGTGTCGGGTCTTTCACTCGTATTACAAGTTAAAGGAAACGCGATCGATTGAGCGCAATTAAAGTTAACACTCGTGTTAGTGCGACCTCAGAGCTCTGCTTAACTGTTTCGCCAAACAAAAAAGCGTCATGTACATTAAAAAGTACAGTTACACTCATAATAACACTATCTGATCAAAATCATTTAAAAAATATTGCACAAAAAAGTTATAAGGGCTCAAATATATAAGGTCTCAGGTGTTAGGAAAAATAAAAGTTGTTATGACTAATAGATGTTTGGGAGAGGCGATACAATAAACTAAAATTACTCTAATGCGTCTGATCTTCCTAAAAGGTCACATTTCTTAACTTGGAAACAAATGGAAGCCTTGTCATAACTATGATCCCCACAAAACATGAATAAAAAAACAGAAACCTTAAGGTATTGTTGTAAAATATAAATGTGCTCTCTTATTTGGAAAAGCAGCTGTAAAATATGATACTGCCATTAAGACCATTATGTACCCTTTGTCGTGTTGGCCATGATGTTTATCATAAACAAATTGTTGCTCTACAAAATCACAGACGACATAATAGCAGCAATTTGAAAAAATGTTTCAATCCGCTTGAATGGTCGCACTATTATTGTTTTATTCTAGAAACAGGTCATTGTGACCGATACTAAATGAAAGAAAGGCCTGTGACTGCTAGGTTTCTAGTCAGTGGTCAACAAATATGTTTAAACTTTAGGAGCCAGTAAGAATATTAAGAAGCCAGACAGTGGTATTTGTATATACATATATGGAGAATAACCCAAAAAGTTAGGAGTAAAATTGTAGGAGCCAGTTGCTTCCTGACTACTGGGTTTGTCGAGCTCTGCAGTAGCAGGTGGTTAAGAAAGTTGGACATCCAATCAGTTTCACCCAAGTGTCCCAAAGGTTTTCCAGGACAATGCGGGCAGTACCATTTGCCCTTTGCCAAGGTCTTGCACTTATTTTAGTAGTAGAACATATTCCTAGACCCAGAGGGGCCGATTTATTAAGCGGCGGGGCGGACATAATTCGCTGTGGCGAATCATGTCTGCCCGACATCGCTATACGCTGTTGGCATTTATCATTGCACAAGCATTTCTTGTGAAATGCTTGTGCAATGCCGCCCCCTGCCGCCCCCAATCAGACAAAACGTACAATTTAAAAAAAAGTTTCCATTGCTGAAGATATACCTAGGCAGGCATCTGGAGCACTACATGGCTCGGAAATATTGCTGCCATCTAGTACTCTTGCAAAGGAATAACATTTTTGCAAAACTGCTGCCATTGTAGTGTGCCAGACACATGCACGCTCCTGAGCTTACAAACTGTAATTGCTTTTAAACAAAAGAAAACATAATAGTTGTTTAAAATTGTATGCTCTATCTGAATCATAAAAGAAAAAATGTAGGCTTCATGTCCCTTTAAAGGGACAGGAAACACCAACATTTTTTTTCACGATTTGGATAGAATATACAATTTTAAACAACTTTCCAATTTATTTCTATTATCAAATTTGCTCCATTCTCTTGTTATCATTTGATGAAGGAACAGCATTGCACTACTGGCAGCTAGCTGAACACATCTAGTTAGCCAATCACAAGAGACAAATGTGTGCAGGCACCAATCAGCAGCTAGCTCCCACTTGTGTAGGATATGGGCGTATTATTTTTCAATAAGGGATATCAAGAGAACAAAGCACATTTGAAAATAGAAGTGAATGTAAAAGTATCTTAAAATTACCTGCTTTATCTGACTTATGCAAGCTTAATTTTGACATTCCTATCCCTTTAAGTGGGCAAACCTGGTGAATGTATGATGCTACTACAACACATTGCTCGTGTGATAAATTGCCTGAACCTCTATGGGTTGATAATTAGAATAATACAGGGATTACAAGAGTTATGTAAAATGTATAATGAATTCCTAACCCCTTAAGCAGAAGCTTTCAGTCACTAATCTGTTTATCTTTCAAACCTGTATCACATATACAATTAACTGTAACTTAATAAATGCAACACACACAGCTATTGGGGATGATCAGTTATTTTTGTTTAATTAAATGCTTATCAGGATACAGAATACTACTTATTCTAAATGTTAAAGGACCAGTAAATAAAGTAGATTTCCATAAACAACAATTGCAAGATAAAAAGACAATGCAATAGCACTTAGTCTGAACTTCAAATGAGTAGTAGATTTTTTTCTGAAATAGGTCTATTTCCACTCCTCCTGTATCATGTGACAGCCATCAGCCAATCACAAATGCATTATGTATATTATGTGAATTCTTGTACATGCTCAGTAGGAGCTGGAGACTCAAAAAGTGTAAATATAAAAAGACTGCACCTTTTGTTAATGAAAGTAAATTGGAAAGTTGTTTAAAATTGAATGCTCTATCTGAATCATGAATGTGTTATTTGACTTGAGTGTCCCTTTAAATTGTTCTAAATGACTTATATACATACTGCAGAGTATTTAATGTATAGGAAATAGGTCCTTTGTGTTTATTTTTGTATTTGAAAAAGCTGGTTTTGCTCATTAAACCTATTACCTGTTCCCAAGGACACACCCATACAAATGGAATGAACAAACAGCATAATAGTTAGATATTTAAATGCTGAATATAACTGGTGGTTCAATGGGTATAACCAGCTATTTCAAATACAAAAATCTATCTCTTCTACTCTCCATTGGAGGATTAATCAGTACTGTGGTTTCCTGTTTACATAGCTTTTCTAGAGAGACTAAGTTTGTTATTCATATTTTTAGCATATGTGATGTTTTTTACAGGCAAAATCAGCTATTTCAAATAACTAAATAAAGGTAAATGGTTTGTTTTCAAACAATCTAATACACTGCAGCAGATAAAATGTGGATGATTGGAAAAACATTAAAGGGGAGAAAAATGTTGTACCAATAATGTAGCTAATGCAACAGGAGAGGGTCAATAGTTGTGCAGCAGGGGCAAATGTTATGGGGCCCTCAGTTTTATTATGGAAGCTTTGGGGGGCAAATCATATGATATGAAACCTCGCTGGTATGAAAGGTTTCACTTTGGCAAATCACTTGCATTATGATGTTTGTAAGGGTTGTTTGTTGTTTTCCCAGATGGGCACATTTGAGAATATACAGTAGCTGGTATATTAGGAGCTGCACTGACCATACAGCTGAGGTTTCATGTGATAATATAGCTGGTATATTAGGAGCTGCACTGACCATACAGCTGAGGTTTTATGTGATAATATAGCTGGCATATTAGGAGCTGCACTGATCATACATCTGAGTTTTCATGTGATAATATAGTTGGCTTATTAGGAGCTGCACTGATCATACATCTGAGGTTTCATGTGATAATATAGGTGGTATATTAGGAACTGCACTGACCATACACCTGAGGTTTCATGTGATAATATAGCTGGTATATTAGGAGCTGCACTGACCATACATATGAGGTTTCATGTGATAATATAGCTGGTATATTAGGAGCTGCACTGACCATACATCTGAGGTTTCATGTGATAATATAGCTGGTATATTAGGAGCTGCACTGACCATACATGTGAGGTTTCATGTGATAATATAGTTGGTATATTAGGAGCTGCACTGATCATACATCTGAGGTTTCATGTGATAATATAGCTGGTATATTAGGAGCTGCACTGACCATGCATATGAGGTTTCATGTGATAATATAGCTGGTATATTAGGAGCTGTACTGACCATACATCTGAGGTTTCATGTGATAATATAGCTGGTATATTAGGAGCTGCACTGACCATGCATATGAGGTTTCATGTGATAATATAGCTGGTATATTAGGATCTGCACTGACCATGCATATGAGGCTTCATGTGATAATTTAGCTGGTATATTATTAGCTGCACTGACCATACATCTATGGTTTCATGTGATAATATAGCTGGTATATTAGGAGCTGCACTGACCATGCATATGAGGTTTCATGTTATAATATAGCTGGTATATTAAGAGCAGCACTGACCATACATCTATGGTTTCATGTGATAATATAGCTAGTATATTAGGAGCTGCACTGACCATGCATCTGAGGTTTCATGTGATAATATAGCTGGTATATTAGGAGCAGCACTGACCATGCATCTAAAGTTTTATGTGATAATATAGCTGGCTTATTAGGAGCTGCACTGACCATACATCTGAGGTTTCATGTGATAATATAGCTGGTATATTAAGAGCTGCACTGACCATACATATGAGGTTTCATGTGATAATATAGCTGGTATATTAGGAGCAGCACTGACCATGCATCTGAGGTTTCATGTGATAATATAGCTGGTATATTAGGATCTGCACTGACCATGCATATGAGGTTTCATGTGATAATTTAGCTGGTATATTATTAGCTGCACTGACCATACATCTATGGTTTCATGTGATAATATAGCTGGTATATTAGGAGCTGCACTGACCATGCATATGAGGTTTCATGTTATAATATAGCTGGTATATTAAGAGCTGCACTGACCATACATATGAGGTTTCATGTGATAATATAGCTGGTATATTAGGAGCTGCACTGACCATGCATCTGAGGTTTCATGTGATAATATAGCTGGTATATTAGGAGCAGCACTGACCATGCATCTGAGGTTTTATGTGATAATATAGCTGGCTTATTAGGAGCTGCACTGACCATACATTTGAGGTTTCATGTGATAATATAGCTGGTATATTAAGAGCTGCACTGACCATACATATGAGGTTTCATGTGATAATATAGCTGGTATATTAGGAGCAGCACTGACCATACATGTGAGCTTTCATGTGATAATATAGCTGCTATATTAGGAGCTGCCTTGACCATACATCTGAGGTTTCATGTGATAATATAGCTGGTATATTAGGAGCTGCACTGACCATACATGTGAGTTTTCATGTGATAATATAGCTGGTATATTTGGAGCTGCACTGACCATACATCTGAGGTTTCATTTGATAATATATCTGGTATATTAGGAGCTGCACTGACCATTCATCTGAGGTTTCATGTGATAATATAGCTGGGATATTAGGAGCTGCACTGACCATGTATCTGAGGTTTCATGTGATAATACAGCTGGTATATTAGGAGCTGCAATGACCATGTATCTGAGGTTTCATGTGATAATATAGCTGGTATATTAGGAGCTGCACTGACCATACATGTGAGGTTTCATGTGATAATATAACTGGTATATTAGGAGCTGCACTGACCATACATCTGAGGTTTCATGTGATACTATAGCTGGTATATTAGGAGCTGCACTGACCATACATCTATGGCTTCATGTGATAATATAGCTGGTATATTAGGAGCTGCACTGACCATACATCTGAGGTTTCATGTGATAATATAGCTGGCATATTAGGGGCTGCACTGACCATGTATCTGAGGTTTCATGTGATAATATAGCTGGTATATTAGGAGCTGCACTGACCATGTATCTGAGGTTTCATGTGATAATATAGCTGGTATATTAGGAGCTGCACTGACCATACATGTGAAGTTTCATGTGATAATATAGCTGGTATATTAGGAGCTGCACTAACCATACATCTGAGGTTTAATGTGATAATATAGCTGGCATATTAGGAGCTGCACTGACCATGTATCTGAGGTTTCATGTGATAATAGAGCTGGTATATTTGGAGTTGCACGGACCATACATGTGAGGTTTCATGTGATAATATAGCTGGTATATTAGGAGCTGCACTGATCATGTATCTGAGGTTTCATGTGATAATATAGCTGGTATATTAGGAGCTGAACTGACCATACATGTGAGGTTTCATGTGATAATATAGCTGGTATATTAGGAGCTGCACTGACCATACATCTATGGTTTCATGTGATAATATAGTTGGTATATTAGGAGCTGCACTGACCATACATCTGAGGTTTCATGTGATAATATAGCTGGCATATTAGGTGCTGCACTGACCATGCATCTGTGGTTTCATGTGATAATATATCTGGTATATTAAGAGCTGCACTGACCATACATATGAGGTTTCATGTGATAATATAGCTGGTATATTAGGAGCAGCACTGACCATGCATCTGAGGTTTTATGTGATAATATAGCTTGTATATTAGGAACTGCACTGACCATACACCTGAGGCTTCATGTGATAATATAGCTGGTATATTAGGAACTGCACTGACCATACATCTGAGGTATCATGTGATAATATAGCTGGCTTATTAGGAGCTGCACTGACCATACATTTGAGGTTTCATGTGATAATATAGCTGGTATATTTAGAGCTTCACTGACCATACATATGAGGTTTCATGTGATAATATAGCTGGTATATTAGGAGCAGCACTGACCATGCATCTGAGGTTTTATGTGATAATATAGCTGGTATATTAGGAGCTGCACTGACCATACAGTACATCTGAGGTTTCATGTGATAATATAGCTGGTATATTAGGAGCAGCACTGACCATACATGTGAGGTTTCATGTGATAATATAGCTGCTATATTAGGAGCTGCCTTGACCATACATCTGAGGTTTCATGTGATAATATAGCTGGTATATTAGAAGCTGCACTGACCATACATCTGAGGTTTCATGTGATAATAGAGCTGGCATATTAGGAGCTGCACTGACCATGTATCTGAGGTTTCATGTGATAATATAGCTGGCATATTAGGAGCTGCACTGAGCATATATGTGAGGTTTCATGTGATAATATAACTGGTATATTAGGAGCTGCACTGACCATACATCTGAGGTTTCATGTGATAATATAGCTGTTATATTAGGAGCTGCACTGACCATACATCTGAGGTTTCATGTGATAAAATAGCTGGTATATTAGGAGCGGCACTGACCATACATCTATGGCTTCATGTGATAATATAGCTGGTATATTAGGAGCTGCACTGACCATACATCTGAGGTTTCATGTGATAATATAGCTGGCATATTAGGAGCTGCACTGACCATGTATCTGAGGTTTCATGTGATAATATAGCTGGTATATTAGGAGCTGCACTGACCATACATCTGAGGTTTCATGTGATAATATAGCTGGTATATTAGGAGCTGCACTGACCATGTATCTGAGGTTTCATGTGATAATATAGCTGGTATATTAGGAGCTGCACTGACCATACATGTGAGGTTTCATGTGATAATATAGCTGGTATATTAGGAACTGCACTAACCATACATCTGAGGTTTCATGTGATAATATAGCTGGCATATTAGGAGCTGCACTAACCATACATCTGAGGTTTCATGTGATAATATAGCTGGAATATTAGGAGCTGCACTGACCATGTATCTGAGGTTTCATGTGATAATATAGCTGGTATATTTGGAGCTGCATGGACCATACATCTGAGGTTTCATGTGATAATATAGCTGGTATATTAGGAGCTGCACTGACCATACATCTGAGGTTTCATGTGATAATATAGCTGGTATATTAGGAGCTGCACTGACCATACATCTGAGGTTTCATGTGATAATATAGCTGGTATATTAGGAGCTGCACTGACCATACATCTATGGTTTCATGTGATAATATAGCTGGTATATTAGGAGCTGCCATGATCATACCTCTGAGGTTTCATGTGATAATATAGTTGGCATATTAGGTGCTGCACTGACCATGCATATGAGGTTTCATGTGATAATATAGCTGGTATATTAGGAGCTGCACTGACCATACATCTGAGGTTTCATGTGATAATATAGCTTGTATATTAGGAACTGCACTGACCATACACCTGAGGCTTCATGTGATAATATAGCTGGTATATTAGGAACTGCACTGACCATACATCTGAGGTATCATGTGATAATATAGCTGGTATATTAGGAGCTGCACTGACCATACATGTGAGGTTTCATGTGATAATATAGCTGGTATATTAGGAGCTGCACTGACCATACATGTGAGGTTTCATGTGATAATATAGCTGGTATATTAGGAGCTGCACTGACCATACATCTGAGGTTTCATGTGATAATATAGCTGGTATATTAGGAGCTGCACTGACCATACATCTGAGGTTTCATGTGATAATATAGCTGGTATATTAGGAGCTGCACTGACCATACATCTGAGGTTTCATGTGATTATATAGCTGGTATATTAGGAACTGCACTGACCATACATCTGAGGTTTCATGTGATAATATAGCTGGTATATTAGGAGCTGCACTGGCCATGTATCTGAGGTTTCATGTGATAATATAGCTGGTATATTAGGAGCTGCACTGACCATGCATCTGAGGTTTCATGTGATAATATAGCTGGTATATTAGGAGCTGCACTGACCATACATCTGAGGTTTCATGTGATAATATAGCTGGTATATTAGGAGCTGTACTGACCATGTATCTGAGGTTTCATGTGATAATATAGCTGGTATATTAGGAGCTGCACTGACCATACATGTGCGGTTTCATGTGACAATATAGCTGGTATATTAGGAGCTGCATTGACCATACATGTGAGGTTTCATGTGATGATATAGCTGGAATATTAGGAACTGCACTGACCATACACCTGAGGTTTCATGTGATCATATAGCTGGTATATTAGGAACTGCACTGACCATACATATGAGGTTTCATGTGATAATATAGCTGGTATATTAGGAACTGCACTGACCATACACTTGAGGTTTCATGTGATCATATAGCTGGTATATTAGGAGCTGCACTGACCATGTATCTGAGGTTTCATGTGATAATATAGCTGGTATATTTGGAGCTGCACGGACCATACATCTGAGGTTTCATGTGATAATATAGCTGGTATATTAGGAGCTGCACTGACCATACATGTGAGGTTTCATGTGATAATATAGCTGGTATATTAGGAGCTGCACTGACCATAAATCTGAGGTTTAATGTGATAATATAGCTGGTATATTAGGAGCTGCACTGACCATACATCTGAGGTTTCATGTGATAATATAGCTGGTATATTAGGAGCTGCACTGACCATACATCTATGGTTTCATGTGATAATATAGCTGGTATATTAGGAGCTGCACTGACCATACATCTGAGGTTTCATGTGATAATATAGCTGGCATATTAGGTGCTGCACTGACCATGCATATGAGGTTTCATGTGATAATATAGCTGGTATATTAGGAGCTGCACTTACCATACATCTGAGGTTTCATGTGATAATATAGCTTGTATATTAGGAACTGCACTGACCATACATCTGAGGTATCATGCGATGATATAGCTGGTATATTAGGAGCTGCACTGACCATACATCTGAGGTTTCATGTGATAATATAGCTGGTATATTAGGAGCTGCAATGACCATACATTTGAGGTTTCATGTGATAATATAGCTGGTATATTAAGAGCTGCACTGACCATACATATGAGGTTTCATGTGATAATATAGCTGGTATATTAGGAGCAGCACTGACCATGCATCTGAGGTTTTATGTGATAATATAGCTGGTATATTAGGAGCTGCACTGACCATACAGTACATCTGAGGTTTCATGTGATAATATAACTGGTATATTAGGAGCAGCACTGACCATACATGTGAGGTTTCATGTGATAATATAGCTGCTATATTAGGAGCTGCCTTGACCATACATCTGAGGTTTCATGTGATAATATAGCTGGTATATTAGAAGCTGCACTGACCATACATGTAAGGTTTCATGTGATAATATAGCTGGTATAGTAGGAGCTGCACTGACCATACATCTAAAGTTTAATTTGATAATATATCTGGTATATTAGGAGCTGCACTGACCATACATCTGAGGTTTCATGTGATAATATAGCTGGTATATTAGGAGCTGCACTGACCATACATGTGAGGTTTCATGTGATAATATAACTGGTATATTAGGAGCTGCACTGACCATACATCTGAGGTTTCATGTGATAATATAGCTGTTATATTAGGAGCTGCACTGACCATGTATCTGAGGTTTCATGTGATAATATAGCTGGTATATTTGGAGCTGCACTGACCATACATCTGAGGTTTCATGTGATAATATAGCTGGCATATTAGGAGCTGCACTGACCATACATGTGAGGTTTCATGTGATAATATAACTGGTATATTAGGAGCTGCACTGACCATACATCTGAGGTTTCATGTGATAATATAGCTGTTATATTAGGAGCTGCACTGACCATACATCTGAGGTTTCATGTGATAAAATAGCTGGTATATTAGGAGCGGCACTGACCATACATCTATGGCTTCATGTGATAATATAGCTGGTATATTAGGAGCTGCACTGACCATACATCTGAGGTTTCATGTGATAATATAGCTGGTATATTAGGAGCTGCACTGACCATGTATCTGAGGTTTCATGTGATAATATAGCTGGTATATTAGGAGCTGCACTGACCATACATGTGAGGTTTTATGTGATAATATAGCTGGTATATTAGGAGCTGCACTAACCATACATCTGAGGTTTCATGTGATAATATAGCTGGCATATTAGGAGCTGCACTAACCATAAATCTGAGGTTTCATGTGATAATATAGCTGGCATATTAGGAGCTGCACTGACCATGTATCTGAGGTTTCATGTGATAATATAGCTGGTATATTTGGAGCTGCACGGACCATACATCTGAGGTTTCATGTGATAATATTGCTGGTATATTAGGAGCTGCACTGATCATGTATCTGAGGTTTCATGTGATAATATAGCTGGTATATTAGGAGCTGCACTGACCATACATGTGAGGTTTCATGTGATAATATAGCTGGTATATTAGGAGCTGCACTGACCATACATGTGAGGTTTCATGTGATAATATAGCTGGTATATTAGGAGCTGCACTGACCATACATCTGAGGTTTCATGTGATAATATAGCTGGTATATTAGGAGCTGCACTGACCATACATCTGAGGTTTCATGTGATAATATAGCTGGTATATTAGGAGCTGCACTGACCATACATCTGAGGTTTCATGTGATAATATAGCTGGTATATTAGTAGCTGCACTGACCATGTATCTGAGGTTCCATGTGATAATATAGCTGGTATATTAGGAGCTGCACTGACCATACAAGTGAGGTTTCATGTGATAAGATAGCTGGTATATTAGGAGATGCACTGACCATACATCTGAGGTTCCATGTGATAATATAGCTGGTATATTAGTATCTGCACTGACCATGCATCTGAGGTTTCATGTGATAATATAGCTGGTATATTAGGAGCTGTACTAACCATGTATCTGAGGTTTCATGTGACAATATAGCTGGTATATTAGGAGCTGCACTGACCATACATGTGCGGTTTCATGTGATAATATAGCTGGTATATTAGGAGCTGCATTGACCATACATGAGAGGTTTCATGTGATAATATAGCTGGAATATTAGGAACTGCACTGACCATACACCTGAGGTTTAATGTGATCATATAGCTGGTATATTAGGAACTGCACTGACCATACATATGAGGTTTCATGTGATAATATAGCTGGTATATTAGGAACTGCACTGACCATACACCTGAGGTTTCATGTGATCATATAGCTGGTATATTAGGAGCTGCACTGACCATGTATCTGAGGTTTCATGTGATAATATAGCTGGTATATTTGGAGCTGCACGGACCATACATCTGAGGTTTCATGTGATAATATAGCTGGTATATTAGGAGCTGCACTTACCATACATGTGAGGTTTCATGTGATAATATAGCTGGTATATTAGGAGATGCACTGACCATACATCTGAGGTTTCATGTGATAATATAGCTGGTATATTAGGAGCTGCACTGACCATACATCTGAGGTTTCATGTGATAATATAGCTGGTATATTAGGAGCTGCACTGACCATACATCTATGGTTTCATGTGATAATATAGCTGGTATATTAGGAGCTGCACTGACCATACATCTGAGGTTTCATGTGATAATATAGCTGGCATATTAGGTGCTGCACTGACCATGCATATGAGGTTTCATGTGATAATATAGCTGGTATATTAGGAGCTGCACTGACCATACATCTGAGGTTTCATGTGATAATATTGCTTGTATATTAGGAACTGCACTGACCATACACCTGAGGCTTCATGCGATAATATAGCTGGTATATTAGGAACTGCACTGACCATACATCTGAGGTATCATGTGATAATATAGCTGGTATATTAGGAGCTGCACTGACCATACATCTGAGGTTTCATGTGATAATATAGCTGGTATAATAGGAGCTGCACTGACCATACATCTGAGGTTTCATGTGATAATATAGCTGGTATATTAGGAGCTGCACTGACCATACATCTGAGGTTTCATGTGATAATATAGCTGGTATATTAGGAGCTGCACTGACCATACATCTGAGGTTTCATGTGATAATATAGCTGGTATATTAGGAGCTGCACTGACCATGTATCTGAGGTTCCATGTGATAATATAGCTGGTATATTAGGAGCTGCACTGACCATACATGTGAGGTTTCATGTGATAATATAGCTGGTATATTAGGAGATGCACTGACCATACATCTGAGGTTCCATGTGATAATATAGCTGGTATATTAGGAGCTGCACTGACCATGCATCTGAGGTTTCATGTGATAATATAGCTGGTATATTAGGAGCTGTACTGACCATGTATCTGAGGTTTCATGTGATAATATAGCTGGTATATTAGGAGCTGCACTGACCATACATGTGCGGTTTCATGTGATAATATAGCTGGTATATTAGGAGCTGCATTGACCATACATGAGAGGTTTCATGTGATAATATAGCTGGAATATTAGGAACTGCACTGACCATACACCTGAGGTTTCATGTGATCATATAGCTGGTATATTAGGAACTGCACTGACCATATATATGAGGTTTCATGTGATAATATAGCTGGTATATTAGGAACTGCACTGACCATACACCTGAGGTTTCATGTGATAATATAGCTGGTATATTAGGAGCTGCACTGACCATACATCTATGGTTTCATGTGATAATATAGCTGGTATATTAGGAGCTGCACTGACCATACATCTGAGGTTTCATGTGATAATATAGCTGGCATATTAGGTGCTGCACTGACCATGCATATGAGGTTTCATGTGATAATATAGCTGGTATATTAGGAGCTGCACTGACCATACATCTGAGGTTTCATGTGATAATATTGCTTGTATATTAGGAACTGCACTGACCATACACCTGAGGCTTCATGTGATAATATAGCTGGTATATTAGGAACTGCACTGACCATACATATGAGGTATCATGTGATAATATAGCTGGTATATTAGGAACTGCACTGACCATACATATGAGGTTTCATGTGATAATATAGCTGGTATATTTGGAGCTGCACGGACCATACATCTGAGGTTTCATGTGATAATATAGCTGGTATATTAGGAGCTGCACTTACCATACATGTGAGGTTTCATGTGATAATATAGCTGGTATATTAGGAGATGCACTGACCATACATCTGAGGTTTCATGTGATAATATAGCTGGTATATTAGGAGCTGCACTGACCATACATCTGAGGTTTCATGTGATAATATAGCTGGTATATTAGGAGCTGCACTGACCATACATCTATGGTTTCATGTGATAATATAGCTGGTATATTAGGAGCTGCACTGACCATACATCTGAGGTTTCATGTGATAATATAGCTGGCATATTAGGTGCTGCACTGACCATGCATATGAGGTTTCATGTGATAATATAGCTGGTATATTAGGAGCTGCACTGACCATACATCTGAGGTTTCATGTGATAATATTGCTTGTATATTAGGAACTGCACTGACCATACACCTGAGGCTTCATGCGATAATATAGCTGGTATATTAGGAACTGCACTGACCATACATCTGAGGTATCATGTGATAATATAGCTGGTATATTAGGAGCTGCACTGACCATACATCTGAGGTTTCATGTGATAATATAGCTGGTATAATAGGAGCTGCACTGACCATACATCTGAGGTTTTATGTGATAATATAGCTGGTATATTAGGAGCTGCACTGACCATACATCTGAGGTTTCATGTGATAATATAGCTGGTATATTAGGAGCTGCACTGACCATACATCTGAGGTTTCATGTGATAATATAGCTGGTATATTAGGAGCTGCACTGACCATGTATCTGAGGTTCCATGTGATAATATAGCTGGTATATTAGGAGCTGCACTGACCATACATGTGAGGTTTCATGTGATAATATAGCTGGTATATTAGGAGATGCACTGACCATACATCTGAGGTTCCATGTGATAATATAGCTGGTATATTAGGAGCTGCACTGACCATGCATCTGAGGTTTCATGTGATAATATAGCTGGTATATTAGGAGCTGTACTGACCATGTATCTGAGGTTTCATGTGATAATATAGCTGGTATATTAGGAGCTGCACTGACCATACATGTGCGGTTTCATGTGATAATATAGCTGGTATATTAGGAGCTGCATTGACCATACATGAGAGGTTTCATGTGATAATATAGCTGGAATATTAGGAACTGCACTGACCATACACCTGAGGTTTCATGTGATCATATAGCT
This sequence comes from Bombina bombina, assembly GCF_027579735.1. NCBI lineage: Eukaryota > Metazoa > Chordata > Amphibia > Anura > Bombinatoridae > Bombina > Bombina bombina. The sequence continues at coordinate 553,459,689 of NC_069505.1, read as the reverse complement.
GGTATATTAGGAACTGCACTGACCATATATATGAGGTTTCATGTGATAATATAGCTGGTATATTAGGAACTGCACTGACCATACACCTGAGGTTTCATGTGATAATATAGCTGGTATATTAGGAGCTGCACTGACCATACATCTATGGTTTCATGTGATAATATAGCTGGTATATTAGGAGCTGCACTGACCATACATCTGAGGTTTCATGTGATAATATAGCTGGCATATTAGGTGCTGCACTGACCATGCATATGAGGTTTCATGTGATAATATAGCTGGTATATTAGGAGCTGCACTGACCATACATCTGAGGTTTCATGTGATAATATTGCTTGTATATTAGGAACTGCACTGACCATACACCTGAGGCTTCATGTGATAATATAGCTGGTATATTAGGAACTGCACTGACCATACATATGAGGTATCATGTGATAATATAGCTGGTATATTAGGAACTGCACTGACCATACATATGAGGTTTCATGTGATAATATAGCTGGTATATTAGGAACTGCACTGACCATACACCTGAGGTTTCATGTGATCATATAGCTGGTATATTAGGAGCTGCACTGACCATGTATCTGAGGTTTCATGTGATAATATAGCTGGTATATTTGGAGCTGCACGGACCATACATCTGAGGTTTCATGTGATAATATAGCTGGTACATTAGGAGCTGCACTGACCATACATGTGAGGTTTCATGTGATAATATAGCTGGTATATTAGGAGATACACTGACCATACATCTGAGGTTTCATGTGATAATATAGCTGGTATATTAGGAGCTGCACTGACCATACATCTGAGGTTTCATGTGATAATATAGCTGGTATATTAGGAGCTGCACTGACCATACATCTATGGTTTCATGTGATAATATAGCTGGTATATTAGGAGCTGCACTGACCATACATCTGAGGTTTCATGTGATAATATAGCTGGCATATTAGGTGCTGCACTGACCATGCATATGAGGTTTCATGTGATAATATAGCTGGTATATTAGGAGCTGCACTGACCATACATCTGAGGTTTCATGTGATAATATTGCTTGTATATTAGGAACTGCACTGACCATACACCTGAGGCTTCATGTGATAATATAGCTGGTATATTAGGAACTGCACTGACCATACATATGAAGTATCATGTGATAATATAGCTGGTATATTAGGAGCTGCACTGACCATACATCTGAGGTTTCATGTGATAATATAGCTGGTATAATAGGAGCTGCACTGACCATACATCTGAGGTTTCATGTGATAATATAGCTGGTATATTAGGAGCTGCACTGACCATACATCTATGGTTTCATGTGATAATATAGCTGGTATATTAGGAGCTGCACTGACCATACATCTGAGGTTTCATGTGATAATATAGCTGGCATATTAGGTGCTGCACTGACCATGCATATGAGGTTTCATGTGATAATATAGCTGGTATATTAGGAGCTGCACTGACCATACATCTGAGGTTTCATGTGATAATATTGCTTGTATATTAGGAACTGCACTGACCATACACCTGAGGCTTCATGTGATAATATAGCTGGTATATTAGGAACTGCACTGACCATACATATGAGGTATCATGTGATAATGTAGCTGGTATATTAGGAACTGCACTGACCATACATATGAGGTTTCATGTGATAATATAGCTGGTATATTAGGAACTGCACTGACCATACACCTGAGGTTTCATGTGATCATATAGCTGGTATATTAGGAGCTGCACTGACCATGTATCTGAGGTTTCATGTGATAATATAGCTGGTATATTTGGAGCTGCACGGACCATACATCTGAGGTTTCATGTGATAATATAGCTGGTACATTAGGAGCTGCACTGACCATACATGTGAGGTTTCATGTGATAATATAGCTGGTATATTAGGAGCTGCACTGACCATACATCTGAGGTTTCATGTGATAATATTGCTTGTATATTAGGAACTGCACTGACCATACACCTGAGGCTTCATGTGATAATATAGCTGGTATATTAGGAACTGCACTGACCATACATATGAGGTATCATGTGATAATATAGCTGGTATATTAGGAGCTGCACTGACCATACATCTGAGGTTTCATGTGATAATATAGCTGGTATAATAGGAGCTGCACTGACCATACATCTGAGGTTTCATGTGATAATATAGCTGGTATATTAGGAGCTGCACTGACCATACATCTGAGGTTCCATGTGATAATATAGCTGGTATATTAGGAGCTGCCTTGACCATACATCTGAGGTTTCATGTGATAATATAGATGGTATATTAGGAGCTGCACTGACCATACATCTGAGGTTTCATGTGATAATATAGCTGGTATATTAGGAGCTGCACTGACCATGTATGTGAGGTTTCATGTGATAATATAGCTGGTATATTAGGAGCTGCACTGACCATATATATGAGGTTTCATGTGATAATATAGCTGGCATATTAGCAGCTGCACTGACCATACATGTGAGGTTTCATGTGATAATATAGCTGGTATATAAGGAGCTGCACTGATCATGTATCTGAGGTTTCATGTGATAATATAGCTGGTATATTAGGAGCTGCACTGACCATGTATCTGAGGTTCCATGTGATAATATAGCTGGTATATTAGGAGCTGCACTGACCATGCATCTGAGGTTTCATGTAATAATATAGCTGGTATATTAGGAGCTGCACTGACCATGTATCTGAGGTTTCATGTGATAATATAGCTGGTATATTAGGAGCTGCACTGACCATACATTTGAGGTTTCATGTGATAATATACCTGGTATATTAGGAGCTGCACTGACCATACATGTGAGGTTTCATGTGATAATATAGCTGGTATATTAGGAACTGCACTGACCATACACCTGAGGTTTCATGTGATCATATAGCTGGTATATTAAGAACTGCACTGACCATACACCTGAGGTTTCATGTGATCATATAGCTGGTATATTAGGAGCTGCACTGACCATGTATCTGAGGTTTCATGTGATAATATAGCTGGTATATTTGGAGCTGCAATGACCATGTACCTGAGGTTTCATGTGATAATATAGCTAGTATATTAGGAGCTGCACTGACCATGCATCTGAGGTTTTATGTGATAATATAGCTGGTATTTTAGGAGCTGCACTGACCATGTATCTGAGGTTTCATGTGATAATATAGCTGGTATATTAGGAGCTGCACTGACCATACATGTGAGGTTTCATGTGATAATATAGCTGGTATATTAGGAGCTGCACTGATCATGTATCTGAGGTTTCATGTGATAATATAGCTGGTATATTAGGAGCTGCACTGACTATAGATTTGAGGTTTCACGTGATAATATAGTTGCTATATTAGGAGCTGCACTGACCATACATCTGAGGTTTCATGTGATAATATAGCTGGTATATTAGGAGCTGCACTGACCATGTCTCTCAGGTTTCATGTGATAATATAGCTGGTATATTAGGAGCTGCACTGACCATACATATGAGGTTTCATGTGATAATATAGCTTGTATATTAGGAGCTGCACTGACCATACATGTGAGGTTTCATGTGATAATATAGCTGGTATATTAGGAGCTGCACTGACCATACATGTGAGGTTTCATGTGATAATATAGCTGGTATATTAGGAGCTGCACTGACCACTGTGCAGTGTCGGTTACATACCTGATCTAAAGTCTCATAGAGGCATACACCTGGCATATAGGCTGCAGGTGCCATGTATCTGATTTGGGGTTTCAACTGGACACAGCTATCAATAGTGTTTTTATTTGGTAAATAAATATACACCTGTAGATTGTAAGCTCTTCAGAGCAGGGCAACTGCTCCTGAATAATGTATTTAGTTTAGTCTGTTTTATGTATCTGAATTATGTCCTGGTATACCCCTGCTCATGTACTCTGTGCTATACAGAGAAAGAAATGATAACAAATAAACGCTCATCTGTATATTTTTTCCATATAAATCAATGTTTGTAGAATTAATTTGAGTTTCCTTTTAATGAAGCTGGGGCTAACAGGTTCTGTGCAATGGGAGCCATTTATTCATTAGTTCCTTTGTTGGCTGCAACTACACTGTAAACAATAACACAGATGTCATATGGGAAGCAGAGGAAAAAAACTGGTGGCTTAGTAGCTGAGCCACGCGTTTCATGCACTTGATCACTGGTGTGGAGGATAGCTGTTGTGGTCAGTGTGACAACTATTCCTTTCATGATTCAAATAGATCCGACAATTTTAAACAACTTTCCAATTTACTTCTATTATCAAATTTACTTTATTCTCTTGGTATAATTTTTTGAATGAGTAGTAATGCACTACTGGGAGCTAGCTGAACACAACTGGTAAGCCAATGACTAGAGGTATATATGTACAGCCACCAATCAGCAGCTAGCTCCCAGTAGTGCATTACTGCTTCTGAACATATGTAGATATGCTTAAACAAATATATACCAAATGAACAAAGCAAAATTTAATTTCCAGTGTAACTGTTAAATAAACCCAAGTTCACTTTTTTTCAAGCCCCTCATTAAAGGGACATTATAGATATAAGTTTTGAAAATCAAGAGAAGTTCAGGGATTGTCATGTTCCTTGTTCAGAGGAGAATTGCCTGGTATTTCGGGGCTGGACTGACCTTACTTGGCGGGATCAGACTGATATACTTCAGGAAAGTTTTCTTCTGTGAAAAGCACACTGGTCTAAAAGAGGCTGCTTCCGGGTGGTAAATCGCCATAGAACAAGCCACTGAGCTGTTGTTCGTTCCTGGTAGAGCGCTTCTCTCTTTGTATGCAAATTATTATGACCCTGGGGAAGTCTCCCTATGGGTGATGGGGGAAACCAGACGTGGACTCCTTGCCCAGTGTGCTTAGAGGAATGTGGCTGCACCTCACTGACGAGGCCCATAGGAGGCCGAAACGATCGTCTGGGGTTGTCATGTTCCTTGTTCAGAGGAGAATTGCCTGGTATTTCGGGGCTGGACTGACCTTACTTGGCGGGATCAGACTGATATACTTCAGGAAAGTTTTCTTCTGTGAAAAGCACACTGGTCTAAAAGAGGCTGCTTCCGGGTGGTAAATCGCCATAGAACAAGCCACTGAGCTGTTGTTCGTTCCTGGTAGAGCGCTTCTCTCTTTGTATGCAAGTTCAGGGATACACTCTTTGAAAAGCCTGGTAGAATCCATGATTCTAATCTCCTTTGCTGTAGCCAATAAGATACAGCTGTGCTCTATGCAATCATTGTGTAGAATGTTGCAGGGTGATGGCATTTATGCACCAAATATATTTAATGCACTGCCTTCTATTCTAGTTTTGTTAAAATATTAAAAACTATTATACATACTGTAAAAAATATTTTACAGAACTGCTTGTGAAATGATAAATGCCGACAGCGTATGTGTGTGTGATTGAGTGTCCGCCAGACACATGATAAATCGGCCCCCCAGTCTGAACTTCAAATGAGTAGTAGATTTTTTTCAGCTAAATGCATCCACCAATCAGCAAGTGCTATTCAGGGTTCTGAACCAAAATTGGACTGGCTCGTAAGCTTTCATTCCTACTTTTTCAAATAAAGATACCAAGAGAATGAAGAAAATTTGATAATAGGAGCAAATTAGAAAGTTACTTAAAATTTAATGCTCTAGCTGAATCATGAAAGACAAAATTTGGGTTCAGTATCCCTTTAAGGCCAAACCAGAACACTATTGCGCTGTGCATAGAACAGCAAAACACACACACACACACACACACACATACTCTCACACACACATACTTTCTTACACACACACATACTCTCTCTCACACTTACACATACTCTCTCACACACACACATACTCTCTCACACACACACATACTCTCTCACACTTACACATACTCTCACACACACATACTCTCTCTCTCTCAGACACACATACATACTCTCACACACACACATACTCTCTCACACACATAAAGATACTAACATTCATATGCACTAACACCCAACTGTCCCTTTTTGAGAGGGACAGTCCCTGATTCTGAGCTCTGCCCCTCCGAGAAATTCATATGTCCCTCTTTCCACAATTTTTTTAGCCCCACCCAGGGAACACCCAGAAACTGCCCTGACACTCCCAAGGACCACCCAGAAACACCAACAATCCTGCCCACTAACCAACCATGATCCCTCTCCTCTCAACACGGCTCCACCAACAAAATAGTGACAGGCTCCTATCATCCTCCTGTGTTCCTCATTCTCACACACATTTTCTTACATACATTCTCTCAATCTCACACACACAAAACACTCAATCACACACACATACAGACCCTGACAAAAATAAAGACACACACACACATACAGACCCTTACAAATATAAAGACACACACACACATACAGACCCTGACAAATATAAAGACACACACACTCTCACACACACATACAGACCCTGACAAATATAAAGACACACACACTCTCACACACACATACAGACCCTGACAAATATAGACACACACACATACAGACCCTGACAAATATAAAGACACACACACTCTCACACACACATACAGACCCTGACAAATATAAAGACACACACACTCTCTCACACACATACAGACCCTGACAAATATAGAGACACACACACACACATACAGACCCTGACAAATATAAAGACACACACACTCTCACACACATACAGACCCTGACAAATATAAAGACACACACACACATACAGACCCTGACAAATATAAACACACACACACTCTCACACACGCATACAGACCCTGACAAATATAAAGACACACACACACACATACAGACCCTGACAAATATAAAGACACACACACTCTCACACACACATACAGACTCTGACAAATATAAAGACACACACACTCTCACACACACATACAGACCCTGACAAATATAGACACACACACATACAGACCCTGACAAATATAAAGACACACACACTCTCACACACACATACAGACCCTGACAAATATAAAGACACACACACTCTCTCACACACATACAGACCCTGACAAATATAGAGACACACACACACACATACAGACCCTGACAAATATAAAGACACACACACTCTCACACACATACAGACCCTGACAAATATAAAGACACACACACACATACAGACCCTGACAAATATAAACACACACACACTCTCACACACGCATACAGACCCTGACAAATATAAAGACACACACACACACATACAGACCCTGACAAATATAAAGACACACACACTCTCATACACACATACAGACTCTGACAAATATAGAGACACACACACACACATACAGACCCTGACAAATATAAAGACACACACACACACAGACCGTGACAAATATAAAGACACACACACACACATACAGACCCTGACAAATATAAAGACACACACACACATACAGACCCTGACAAATATAAAGACACACACACACACATACAGACCCTGACAAATATAAAGACACACACACACACACACATACAGACCCTGACAAATATAAAGACTCACACACACACATACAGACCCTGACAAATATAAAGACACACACACACACATACAGACATTGACAAATATAAAGACACACACACACATACAGACCCTGACAAATATAAAGACACACACACACATACAGACCCTGACAAATATAAAGACACACACACACACATACAGACCCTGACAAATATAAAGACACACACACTTACATACCCTGACAAATATAAAGACACACACACTCTCACACACACACACACCCTGACAAATATAAAGACACACACACACATACAGACCCTGACAAACATAAAGACACACACACTCTTACACACACATACAGACCCTGATAAATATAAAGACACACACACACATGCAGACCCTGACAAATATAAAGACACACACACTCTCACACACACATACAGACCCTGACAAATATAAAGACACACACACTCTCACACACACATACAGACCCTGATAAATATAAAGACACACACACACATACAGACCCTGACAAATATAAAGACACACACACTCTCACACACACACATACAGACCCTGACAAATATAAAGACACACACACTCTCACACACACATACAGACCCTGATAAATATAAAGACACACACACTCTCTCACACACACACATACCCTGACAAATATAAAGACACACACACATACAGACCCTGACAAATATAAAGACACACACACATACAGACCCTGATAAATATAAAGACACACACACTCTCACACACACACACACACCCTGACAAATATAAAGACACACACACACTCTCACACACACACACACACACACAGACCCTGACAAATATAAAGACACACACACTCTCACACACACATACAGACCCTGATAAATATAAAGACACACACACACATACAGACCCTGACAAATATAAACACACACACATACAGACCCTGACAAATATAAAGACACACACACTCTCACACAGACCCTGACAAAAATAAAGACACACACTCTCACACACATACAGACCCTGACAAATATAAAGACACACACACACATACAGACCCTGACAAATATAAAGACACACACACTCTCTCACAGACCCTGACAAATATAAAGACACAGACACTCACACACACACACACATACAGACCCTGACAAATATAAAGACACACACACACACATACAGACCCTGACAAATATAAAGACACACACACACATACAGACCCTGACAAATATAAAGACACACACACATACAGACCCTGACAAATATAAAGACACACACACATACAGACCCTGACAAATATAAAGACACACACACACATACAGACCCTGACAAATATAAAGACACACACACTCTCACACACACATACAGACCCTGACAAATATAAAGACACACACACACATACAGACCCTTACAAATATAAAGACACACACACTCTCACACACACATACAGACCCTGACAAATATAAAGACACACACACTCTCACACACACATACAGACCCTGATAAATATAAAGACACACACACACATACAGACCCTGACAAATATAAAGACACACACACAGACCCTGACAAATATAAAGACACACACACACATACAGACCCTGACAAATATAAAGACACACACACTCTCACACACACATACAGACCCTGACAAATATAGACACACACACACATACAGACCCTGACAAATATAAAGACACACACACACATACATACAGATCCTGACAAATATAAAGACACACACACACACATACAGACCCTGACAAATATAAAGACACACACACACATACAGACCCTGACAAATATAAAGACACACACTCTCACACACACATACAGACCCTGACAAATATAAAGACACACACACACACACATACAGACCCTAACAAATATAAAGACACACACACACATACAGACCCTGACAAATATAAAGACACACACATACAGACCCTGACAAATATAAAGACACACACACTCTCACACACACATACAGACCCTGACAAATATAAAGACACACACACACATACAGACCCTGACAAATATAAAGACACATACACTCTCACACACAAGAGAGATATAACTGTAGCCATGTGCAATATGTTGCAAAAGCACAATGTCACCGTTTTTCCCACCAAACCATTTGCATGCCATTGCCTTACTCAGCTTCAAATGGAAACCCAAACTGGGTCATTCATTTTTTTATATCTACAAATTGATTTTATGAAGATTCATCTATTATTAAAGGGGCATGGATTTCAATAAGTTTCATTAGCTTTTGTATCATTAAAGGACCATAATAGTCGAAACATTACATGCTCTAATTATTTAATGTATGTCATTTTAAGACTGTTGACCGTGCACTACTGTGTGTTTAACCCCTGTGAATGTGGTTAAACCACTCAGAACCTGCAGAGCACTGCTGGTTCCGAGTGGAAACTGTTACTAGTGCTACTGATCGGTGGATGGTCTTTAAATTACAAGCTGTAACAAATTAAAGCATGTCATTTTTGGACTATTATAGCCCTTTAAAACATCCCTTTTAAAGATCCTTTTTAAATATGTTTTTAAACGGTACAAATGAACATAGAAGCTTTCTTTCAAAGATAGTATTTCAAGCTGTCAATCTGTTTTTGGTTCCTTCAACGCTCCTCCAGGAATCCTTTCATGCAATTGTTAGACTGTGTGACAGCCTAGTTTTATTAAAATGTCCTGATCATCCATCTTCTTTTTTTTTTATATATATTTATTATTAATTCATCTCTGACTGTCACCTCGCTTTTTGGCACTGCTGCAATTGCACAAGACCCGAAGCACAATTATAACAAACTCCAAAAAAAACAAAACAAACAACTCTGCAAATCAGCCCCCACAGACAGGTTGTGGACTAAAGGGCCGATGATCTAAATTTCTTTGCTCAGGAAAGATGATCCAAAAATGATCCGTCATGTCCCTTTAATAAATGTGAATCAAATGTTTTTTTTTTAAAAAAAAAGGATTTTGGTAAAGAGTTAAAGTATGTGACAAGTGTGAGAGGGAAGGGGTTATTGGTGTATGTGTGTATTGTATGCAAGCGTTATGGATTGCACACACACGTTATTAAAGGGACAGTCTACTCCAGAAGGTTTATTGTATAAAAAGATAAATAATCCCTTTATTACCCATTCCCCAGTTTTGCATAACCAGCACTGTTATATTAATATACTTTTTACCTCTGTGATTACCTGTATCTAAGCCTCTGCAGACTGTCCTCTTATTTCAGTTCATTTGACAGACTTTCATTTAAACCAATCAGTGCTGACTCACAGGTAACTCCACAGAAGTGAGCACAATGTTATCTATATGACACACATGAACTAGTACTGTCTGTGAAAAACGTTCAAAATGCTCTAAACTAACAGGCGGTTTAAGCCTACCTAGGTTTAGCTTTTAAAAAATACCACCAAGGGAACAAAGCAAATTTGATGATAAAAATAAATTAGGGAAAGTTGTTTAAAATTGCATGCCCTATCTGAATCATAAAAGTTTAATTTTGGCTAGACTGTCCCTTTAATATACTTTTTACCTCTGTGATTCTCTTGTATCTAAGCCTCTGCAGACTGCCCCCTTATTTCAGTTCTTTTGACAGACTTGCATTTTAGCCAATCAGTGCTGACTCCTAGATAACTCCACGGGAGTGAGCACAATGTTATCTATATGACAGACATGAACTAGCGCTGTCTAGCTTTAAAAAACTTGAAAAATGCCCTGAGATAAGAGGCAGCCTTTAAGGGCTTAGAAATTAGCATAAGAGCCTATATAGGTTTAACTTTCAACATAGAATACCAAGAGAACAAAGCAAATTTGATGATAAAACTAAATTGGAAAGTTGTTTAAAATTGTATGCCCTATCTGATTCATGAAAGTTTAATTTTGACTAGACTGTCCCTTTAACTTTCCATTCTGCTTGCTTTTTTCACTCAGTGTGGGACGAATAAAGCTTAATAAAAAACACACAGCTAGATTACGAGTTGTGCGTTAGGCTTAAAAAGCAGCGTTGGACGGTCCCAACGCTGCTTTTTAACGCCCGCTGGTATTACGAGTCTTGCAGGTACAGGTGTACTGCTCACTTTTTTGACCAGACTTGAAAATACTGCAAATCCACTTACATCAATTGTGTATCCTATATTTTCAATGGGACTTGCATAGCACCGGTATTACAAGTCTGCCAAAAAGTGAGCGGTAGACCCTCTCCTGTCAAGACTGGTACCGCATTTTAAAGTCAGTAGTTAAGAGTTTTATGGTACAACGCCGTAGCATAAAACTCTTAACTAAAGTGCTAGAAAGTACACTAACTCCCATAAACTACCTATTAACCCCTAAACTGAGGCCCCCCCACATCGCAAACACTAAAATAAAATTTTTAACCCCTAATCTGCCGAACACCCGCATCGCACACATTAGTTAAATATTATTAACCCCTAATCTGCGGTTCCTAACATCGCCCACACCTATCTACATTTATTAACCCCTAATCTGCCTCCCCCAACGTCGCCGCCACTATATTAAAGTTATTAACCCCTAAACCTAGGTCTAACCCTAACCCTAACACCCCCTAACTTAAATATAATTAAAATAAATATAAATAAAATTACTATCATTAACTAAATAATTTCTATTTAAAACTAAATACTTACCTGTAAAATAAACCCTAAGCTAGCTACAATATAACTAATAGTTACATTGTATCTAGCTTAGGGTTTATTTTTATTTTACAGGCAAGTTTGTATTTATTTTAACTAGGTACAATAGTTATTAAATAGTTATTAACTATTTAATAACTACCTAGTTAAAATAAATACAAAAGTACCTGTAAAATAAAACCTAACCTAAGTTACAATTACACCTAACACTACACTACAATTAAATTATTTCCCTAAATTAAATGCAATTAAATTAAATTATCTAAAGTACAAACCCCCCCCACTAAATTACAGAAAATAATAAACAAATTACAAGATTTTTAAACTAATTACACCTAATCTAATCCCCCTAATAAAATAAAAAAGCCCCCCCAAAATAAAAAAACTTTTTGCGGGCCATAAAAAACCTTTTGCGGGGCATTGCCCCAAAGTAATCAGCTCTTTTACCTGTAAATAAAAATGACAAATCCCCCCCAACATTAAAACCCACCACCCACACAACCAACCCTACTCTAAAACCCACCCAATACCCCTTAAAAAAAATCTAACACTAACCCCTTGAAAAACCTAACACTAACCTTACCGGGAGAAGTCTTCACCCAACCGGGCCGAAGTCCTCAGCGAATCCGGCAGAAGTGGTCCTCAAGACGGGCAGAAGTCTTCATCCAGACGGCATCTTCTATCTTCATCCATCCGGCGCGAAGCGGGTCCATCTTCAAGACATCTGACACGGATTTTTTCTACTTTAATTCCGATTGGCTTATAGAATTCTATCAGCCAATCGGAATTGAAGGGACGCCATCTTGGATGACGTCACTTAAAGGTACCTTCATTCTGTGTTAGCCGTCGATTGAAGAGGATACTCCGCGTCGGATGTATTGAAGATGGACCCGCTCCGCATTGATGAAGATAGAAGATGCCGTCTGGATGAAGACTTCTGCCCGTCTGGAGGACCACTTCGCCCGGCTTGGATGAAGACTTCTCCCGGCTTTGTTGAGGACTTCGGCCCGGTTGGGTGAAGACTTCTCCCGATAAGGTGATCTTCAAGGGGTTAGTGTTAGGTTTTTTTAAGGGGGTATTGGGTGGGTTTTAGAGTAGGGTTGGTTGTGTGGGTGGTGGGTTTTAATGTTGGGGGGGGATTTGTAATTTTTTATACAGGTAAAAGAGCTGATTACTTTGGAGCAATGCCCAGCAAAAGGCCCTTTTAAGGTAAGATAATTTTAGTTAATTGTATTTAATTTAGGGAATTAATTTAATTATAGTGTAGTGTTAGGTGTAATTGTAACTTAGGCTAGGTTTTATTTTACAGGTAAATTTGTGTTTACTTTAGCTAGGTAGTTATTAAATAGTTAATAACTATTTAATAACTATTGTACCTAGTTAAAATAAATACAAACTTGCCTGTAAAATAAAAATAAACCCTAAGATAGATACAATGTAACTATTAGTTATATTGTAGCTAGTTTAGGGTTTATTTTACAGGTAAGTATTTCGTTTTAAATAGGAATAATTTAGTTAATTATAGTAATTTTATTTAGATTTCTTTTAATTATTTAAGTTAGGGGGTGTTAGGTTTAGGGTTAGACTTAGGTTTAGGAGTTAATAACTTTAATATAGTGAAGGCGACATTGAGGGCGGCAGATAAGGGGTTAATAAATGTAGGTAGGTGGCGTCGATGTTAGGGCCGGCAGATTAGGGGTTAATAATATTTAACTAATGTTTGCGAGGGAGTGCGGCGGTTTAGGGGTTAATATGTTTATTATAGTGGCTGCAACGTTGGGGCAGCAGATTAGGGGTTAATAAATGTAGGTAGGTGGCGGCGACATTGGAGCGGCAGATTAGGGGTTAATAAATATAATGTAGGTGTCGTCGATGGGGGCAGCAGATTAGGGGTTCATAAGTATAATGTAAGTGGCGACGGTGTCCGGAGCGGCAGATTAGGGGTTAATAATTATAATGTAGGTGTCAGCTATGTCGGGGGCGGCAGATTAGGGGTTAATAAGTATAAGATTAGGGGTGTTTAGACTCAGGGTTCATGTTAGGGTGTTAGGTGTAGACATAAATTTTATTTCCCTGTATGAATTAATGGGGCTGCGTAAAGGAGCTTTATACTGCTTTTTTAGAAGGTGTTAGACTTTTTTTCAGCCGGCTCTCCCCGTTGATTCCTATGGGGAAATCATGCACAAGCACGTTACACCAGCTCACCGCTAACGTAAGCAGCGCTGGTATTGGAGTGCGGTAAGGAGCAGAATTTTGCTCAACGCTCACTTCTTGTCTAGGTTGTAAAAACCCTTAATACCAGCGCTGTCTGTAAGTGAGCGGTGAGCATAAACTGCTCGTTAGCACCGCACAGCTAAAAACGAAAAACTCGTAATCTAGCCTACAGTTTTTTTTTCTTTCAGAACCTAAAGTCATTATCACTCTAGTTCAGTTTAGCATTACATGTTTTTAAAAAATAAAAAAAAAAAGATCAAAGATTTGTGAAGCTGTTGGCTATGATTTGCCTAAACTTGATTTTAGATTAAATTAAACAGTTTTAGTATTAAGCACATTTGCATATGAAATGCATGCATATTCATGCAATTAAACAGCAAAGGGAGGGAAATTGCGAAACACATTCAATGAATGTAATGTGACTGCAGGGAAACTTCTCAAACCAATTGAATAATTGATAGATATTAAAAAAAGTAAAAATAAAAGCCTCAAATCTTTTTTTTTAATATTTTACTGAAATACATAAACACTATGGGCCAGATTACAAGTGGAGCACTATTTAATGTTCCCGCTTAAGCATTAAAGGGACACTGAACCCAAATTTTTTCTTTCATGATTCAGATAGAGCATGCAATTTTAAGCAACTTTCTAATTTACTCCTATTATCAAATTTTCTTCATTCTCTTGGTATCCTTTTTGAAAAGCAAGAATGTAAGTTTAGATGCTAGCCCATTTTTGGTGAACAACCTGGGTTGTTCTTGCTGATTGTTAGAAAAATTCACCCACCATTA
The DNA here is from genome assembly GCF_027579735.1 of Bombina bombina. Taxonomy (NCBI): domain Eukaryota; kingdom Metazoa; phylum Chordata; class Amphibia; order Anura; family Bombinatoridae; genus Bombina; species Bombina bombina. The sequence goes on along the minus strand of NC_069505.1, from coordinate 553,444,515 downwards.
AACAAGTGCTGTCCAGGGTCTCTACCAAAAATTGTCTGACTCCTTTGCTTAAATGCCTTCTTTTTCAAATAAAGATAGCAAGAGAACGAAAAAAAAACGATAATAGGAGTAAATTAGAAAGTTGCTTAAAATTGCCGCTCTATCTGAATCATGAAAGAAAAAAAATTGGGTTTCCGTGTCCCTTTAACTCCGCTAGAAGTAAGATTTTTGCACGTGTTGGGTAGTGCTCGTATTACAAATTGAGAGTAAACTGTTTTCACTTGTGCGCTAACACGTGCGTAAAAAGCCAAACTTAGAATATTACACGTGCAATGGGGAAAATAAACCTAACCCCCAACTCGCATGCATATTCTCGCACTCGCATATTCCCAAGTGCGCTATCCTGACATGAAAATATGAATATTTCACATTCCAATGTTCTTCATATAGATTCAGAATATGTTCTATTTATGTAAAAATACATATTTTTATATTTGATGTTTTTTTTGCACAAACATATAAAGGAATATCTACTTAAAAATACATAGAACATATTCTGCTATATGCAGAACATTGGAGTGTGAAATATTTACAATAAATTCACAGTATAACACTTTATTAAATAGGAATATTGCATAAATATGCTTTTACACGTTTTCATCTACTTAACTGCAAAGGGCTCCAATTAACATATATATATATATGCCTATAAATGTATACATATGTATTAATGTGATTTATATGTGTATATATCTCTGTAAATACATATATACATATGCACATACACACACACACACACACACACACATATATATATATATATATACACACACACATATATATATATATATATATACACACACACACATATATATATACACTTACATATTTAGACACATTTTTTCTAACACCTGAAACCCATATCTTTGAGCCCTGTTAACTTTCTTGTGTAATATTTAAAAAAAAATATATTTTTTATTAGTCAGTGTTATTATAAGTATAACTGTACTTTGTAATGTATTTTTGATGCATTTTGTGATACTTTTTTGTTTTGCAAAAAAGTTAACTAGAGCTCTGAGGACGAGCTATCTTAATGCACGTTAACTTCAATTGTACTCAAGCAATCGCATTTACTTTCAACTTGTAATACCAGCAAAAAAACAGACGTGCACAAACACCTGCGATATACCCCGTAACTGTTAGCGCTCCATTGGTAATCACCAGACTATCACACCTTTATGAGCTTGTTGGACATCCAAGTTCAAAACCATGAGCATTATTATAGCGTTGCCCCCCCCACGCTTTGTGACTATAACAGCCACAACTCTTTTGGGAAAGTTTTCCACAAAATGTTAGTGTGTCTATGGGTATTTGTGATCATTCAGCCACAAGAGCGTTTGTGAAGTTAGGCATTGGTGTTGGACAAGGTCTGACTTGCAATTGGCTTTCCAGTTCATCCCAAAGGTGTTCAATGGGGTTGAGGTCAGTGGTTTCTGCAGGCTACTCAAATTGCTCCACATGAAACTTGTCAAACCATGTTTTCATGGACCTCGCTTTGTTCACAGGGGCACAATTAGGCTGGAAAAGGAAAGATCTTTCCTTAAACTGTTGCCATAAAGTTGGAAGCACCTAATTGTCTAAAATGTCTTTGTATTCTGTAGCATTAAAATGATGCTTCACAGGAACTAAGGGACCTAGTCCAAAGCCCAAGAAACAGCCCCAGGCCATTATCCTTCCTCCACCAACCTTTACAGTAGGCACTTTACATTCCGTTAGGTAACGTTCTCCTCGCATCCACCACACCCAGATTCTGTCAGATAGTGAAGCGCGATTAATCACTCCAGAGAACGTTTCCACTGCTCTAGTGTCCAATGGCGACATGCTTTACACAACTCCACCCAATACTTACAATTGTGCATGTTGAGTGAGTGAGGCTAGTGTACAACTGCTCAGCCATGGAAACCCATTTCATGAAGCTCCTGACACACAGTTCTTAATGATGTTGTTCCTGATGATGTTGTTCCTAGAGGCAATTTGGATCTCTGTAGTGAGTGATGGAACAGATGATACACAGTTTTTACACACTACATGCTTCAGCACTCGGCAACCCCGCTCTGTGAGTTTGTGTGGTCTGACACTTTGTGGCTGGGCTCTTTGTTAATTCAGCAGCTTTCACTTCACAATAATAGCACTTAAATTTCACAAACTGACTTGTGGTAAAGGTGGCATCTGTTGACAATACTATGTTTTACTCCTGTGAATTACTCCTCTTCTACCACTAGGTAGAGGCAAAGATTCCCAAAACCCAAGAGCCCTATAAAACCCCTACTAAATCACACATGCCTCAGTCTTTACTTTGCCTCTGCCAGAGGTGGTTAAAGAATGAAGATGTGCATTTGATTCTTCGGAGAGAGGGGTTTTCAGTTTATATTGAGGCCAGGTTTCCCCTCAGAGTACAGTGCTTGTCAGAGGGATGTATTTGGGGTATGGTTTGTGATTCTTTTTTTCACCTCATAGCAAATTTTTCATAAACCTTCCATAATTGGTTGCAGGGACTTTAATTTTACCTCCCTCTATGGATCTACAATATACTCCTATTCCATAACCTCTGCTGATATGTTCCAGTACTGGTTTGGCTGTCTGCGGCTTATTTGCTGGTGGACGGTTGTCTATTGGTAAGTATCTTTTATTAACATTTAGACACTCTATAGCTATGTTTTGGGCATGTATTGGTGTTTGTATATATATTTGCTAATATACTGTATATGGCCCTGGGACATAATCCTTTACATGGTTCCCCAGGCTGTTTTAGACGTGTCAGCTTTTTTAGTGCGCTTATTTTAAATTTCGTGAGTCAGCCCTTGCGTTTATGGGCGTCTGGGTTGCGCACATCAGGTTAACGCTTTAATTTTGTTTTTGTTACTTTTGGGCTGTGGATAGTTTACACACATTGGGTTAGTGCACTTTCGTCCTCGTCTATGCATACGTCGGGCTTAATTTTTTCTGCATGTTTTCCTTTATTCTGATGAACGTTATCTGGCCTTCGAATGTCCTAGTGTCAATTTTTTTATCAAGGTGCTGGCTGCTTTCCTGCCTTCAAACAAACGTAAAAGGTCAATTCAGATTTTACCTTCACTAATTCTATGTGCCATGAAGCCAGGGATACTGTTATGTTTTCAGATAGGGAAGTTTTCTGATGAGTAATCTTCAACTGATGTTGAACCTGATATTTTCTATTTATTTATTTAAAATTGAACATATTCGTGCTCTTTTGAAAGGGGTCTTTTTTACGATCCTAAAGTTTCTAATGATAAGCCTTGTAATCGTTTAAATTCAGTTTTTAAGACTGTTAAACTCCCTGAGGTTTTCCCTATCCCTGATCATGTCTCTAACATGATTTCTAAGGAATGGGCTAAGCTAGGTAATTTGTTTAATCCTTTTGCAAGTTTTAAGAAGTTATATCATTTACCTGCTGCTAATGTTGATTTGTGAGAAACTGTTCCCAAAGTTGATGGGGCCATTTCCACTCTGGCTAAGCATACTACTACTATCCTTTTAGAAGACAGTACTTCTTTTAAGGACCCTCTAGATAGGAAATTAGAGACTTTCCATAGAAAGGCCTTTTTTTACAAGCAGGTTATTTACTCAGGGCACCCATTTCTATAGCTGGTGTGGCTACTGCTTCAACTTTCTAGTCTTTCAGAACAGTGTTCTGGTGTCCCTGTCAGTGGAAATCTTTTTGTTTACTTAAAAATGCTAATTCTTTTATTTTTGATGCTGTGTTTGATATTATGAAGATTATTGTCAAAAGCTTGTCTTTGACAGTCCTTTTCAGGAGAGCCTTATGACCTAAATACTGATCTGCTGATATGGTGTCAAAATTCAGATTATTATCTCTTTCCTTTCAGGGAAATACATTGTTTGGTTCTGATTTATTTCTATAAAATCTTCTGTTACTGGAGGTAAAGGGGCTCTTCTTCCACAAGACAAAAGTCTAGAGGGAAATCTAAAGCTTCCAGTTGTTTTTGTTCCTTTTGTCAGAGTAAGGAAGAAAAGGTTGACTCCTCTGCTGAGAAGCAAGGCACCTCTGGCCTAGTCTGAAGGCCGATTGCTAGCTGGAACAAGTCAAAGCCGGGTACAAAATCTATCCCTACTACCAAGACAGTGGCCCCAGATCCAGAGGTTCTTGTCTCTTTTCGGGAGGCTTGGTTTCAGTCTTTTCCAGATCCCTGGGTTCTGGATATAGTTTATCAGGGTTATTAAATAGGATTCAGAACATGGCCTCCCAGAGGAACGTTTTTCTGTCCAATGTTCCAAGGAATCCTGTAAAAGCTCAAACTTTTTTCCAGTCTGTCTCAGATCTGGAAGCTATGGGAGTAATTGTACCAGTTCCTTTTCAAATCTCTTCATTGTTCCAAAGAAGGAAAGCACTTTCAGACCAGTTCTGGATCTGAAAGCTTTGAACAAGTTTGTTAAAGATTCCATCTTTCAAAATGGAAACTATTCGGACTATTCTGCCTTTTGTTCAGCAAGGTCAGTTTATGTCCACAATTGATTAAAAGGATGCTTACCTTAATGTTCCAATTCACCAAGAACATCTCCAGTTCTGAGGTTTGCCTTTCTGTACAAACATTTTCAGTTTGTTGCTCTACCATTTGGTCTGGCTACAGCTCCAAGAATATGCACAAAAGTTCTGGGTGCCCTTTTGTTTGTGATCAGAACTCATGGTATCGCCATGCTTCCATACTTGGATGACATCTTGGTTCAAGCTACATATTTTCCTTTAGCAGAATCTCACACCAACCGATTCTTCTTGTTTCTTCAGCAACATGGTTGGATGACCAATTTTTCAAAATTTTATTTGATTTCTCAAACAAAGCTAACTTTTTTGGTATTTTTAATAGATTCAGTCTCCATGAGTCTTGCTCTAACAGTGCAGAGAAGGTTAAAATTAGTATCAGATTCTCTTGAGCCTCTTTGTATGTAATTTCTAGGTCTTATGATTGCAGCTTCAGATGCAATTCCATTTGCTTGTTTTCAGGTGAGACCTCTTCAGCTTTGTATTCTTCATCAATGGTGCAGAGATTATACTCAACTGTTTCAAAATATATTTTCAGATCCCATCACAAGTCAGTCTCTGACTTGCTGGCTGAATCATCAGTTTATTATTCAGGGCCCGGGGGCTTCTTTTGCTCTCCCTACCTGGACTGTGATCACTATAGATGCCAGTCTCTCAGGTTGGGGAGCTGTTTGGGGGTCTCTGAGAGCACAGCGAGTTTGGGATATTCGGGAGGCAAGGTTACCTATAAATGTTCTAGAACTCCACGCAGTTCTCAAGGCTCTTCAAGCTTGGCCTCTGTTGAGCAGAGTATGATCTCTGTTTCCAGACAGACAATGTTACAGCGGTGGCTTATGTCAACCATCAGGGGGGAACTTACAGTTCCCTAGCCATGAGCGAGGTGTCTCGAATTCTCTCATGGGCAAAATCAATTTGTATCTAGTCTCTGTGATTCATATTCCAGGGGTGAATAACTGGGAAGCAGACTTTCTCATCAATCTCTACATCCAGGGGAGTGGTCTTTTCACCAGGATGTGTTCAATCAGATTGTAGATCTTTGGGGTCTCCCAACAACAAAACTTCCCAGATACTTTGCAAGGTCCAGGGATCGTCAAGCAGAGTTAGTGGATGTTCTAGTAGTTTCTTGGTCATTTAAGCTTGCTTATCTGTTTCCTCCTCTGGTTCTTCTACCCAGAGTGATTTCCAAGATAATCTTCAGTAATCCTGATTGCCCAAGCTTGGCCTCACAGGATTTGGTATGCAGATCTAGTTCAGATGTCCAGCTGTCCTCCTTGGCCTCTGCAGTCAGACCTTCTGTCTCAATGTCCTTTTCTATCTGGATCTCAAGTCTTCGAACTTGATGGCATTGAAATTGAAAGGTTAAAGGGATACTAAACCCAATTTTTTTCTTTCATGATTCAGATAGAGAATGACATTTTAAGCACCTTTCTAATTTACACCTATTATCAATTTTTCTTTGTTCTCATGCTATCTTGATTTGAAAAAGTAGTACTCTAAGCTTTAGAGCCGGACCATTTTTTGTTCAGCACCTGGGTAGCACTTGCTTATTTGTGGCTAAATATAGCAAACCAATCAGCAAGCTCTACCAAGGTACTGAACTAAAAATGGGCCAGCTCCTAACCTTTTATTACTGCTTTTTCAAATCAAGATAACATGAGAACAAAGAAAAATTAATAATAGGAGTAAATTAGAAAGTAGCTTAAAATTACATGCTCTATCTGAATCATGAAAGAAAAAAATGTGGGGTTAGTATCCCTTTAATCCTTAGACATAGGGGTTTCTCTGATTCTGTAATTGAAACCTTAATTCAGGACCATAAGCCTGTTACTAGGAAAATTATATCATAAGGTCTGGGAGGCCTTTATTTTTTGGTATGTGGATCATGGTTTTTCCTGATATTCTTTCAGAATTCCGATTCTGCAGTTTTTACAGAATGGTCTCAATGAGGGCTTATCTGCTACAAACAAACAGAGTCCACAGGTAGGCTGCTGACAGTGTGCAGCAACCTCCAGTGGTGGCCTTTAGACACTGTTTGTATGTAGTGGTTCTCATAAGTAAGACTTGAGACGTGTGTGCTGAATTCGAGTTATTGACTGTCTTTGGAGCTAGCCTCCAATAATGTGGATAACAATTTTGTGTTGTTTTTAGGAGGTAACAATTTTGAGTACCAGGAGTTTTAGCTTCAGCAGCCTTTTGGGATTGTGGTCACTAGAGAAACAAACTGACTTGTTCAGAAATCATCTGCAGAAAAGAAGTGCAAGATAGTGATCAACCCCATAATGCTTTTAAAAAAATAGAGAATTTTATAGACTGTTACTTTAAAAAAGTCTCATACAAACAAGAAATAGATACAATTTAGTAACTGAAAGTGAATGTAAAGTTTAATGAATAAGAGCCCGGTATCTAAAAATACTCTTAAAAACAGGGGCACTTCCATTCATTAAACTTTACATTGAAGCTTCTTTTTTAAAATACTTCAATTTTCTTTATAGAAAGCAGACCGGCGATCCTCTGCCCGCAGCTCCTGCTATAGTTAGCAGATTGATTACGAATCTGGGTTCCTCCAATCGTTGCATGCCCCTTTTGGCGTCCAGCTCGTTAAGCAAAACACAACGATTGGAGGAAGCCGGATTCGTCATCGATCTGCTAACTACAGCAGGAGAAGCGGGCAGAGGATCGCCGGTCTGTTTTCCATAAAGAAAGGTATTTGAAAAAAGAAGCGTCAATGTAAAGTTTATTGAATGAAAGTGCCCCTGTTTTTAAGATTATTTTTAGATACCGGGCTCTTATTCATTAAACTTTACATTCACTTTCAGTTACTAAATTGTATCTATTTCTTGTTTGTATGAGACTTTTTTAAAGTGACAGTCTATAAAATTCTCTATTTTTTTAAAAGCATTATGGGGTTGATCACTATCTTGCACTTCTTTTCTGCAGAGGATTTCTGAACAAGTCAGTTTGTTTCTCTAGTGACCACAATCCCAAAAAGCTGCTGAAGCTAATACTCCTGGTGCGCGATCCGATAAAGATCGTAGTTTGCGGCGCAAGCGAGGGAACCCCCACCGCCCGTAGTTTCAGCTTGCAACTCGCTATCCTATATACGGCGCCGTCAGATGCTAAAGTGCCGTAAGTCGGATAAACCAGCGATGTCCAGAAATCTGCGTAAGTACAAATTTCTGGAGTCGCCAGTGACTTAAGGCACTTTAGAAACTGCCGGCGCCTACAAAACCTGACTAAATTATTAAATCTCCCGTACTGTCTAACACGCCTCCCAAGCATAGCCCGACACATCTAACCCTCTATCCGCTATCCCCCCTCACTATCCTAACAATAAAAAATGTATTAGCCCCTAAACCGCCGCTCCTGGACCCTGCCGCCACCTAATAAAGTTATTAACCCCTAAACCGCCGCTCCCGGACCCCGCCGCCACCTACATTATCTATATTACCCCCTAATATGAGCTCCTACCCCGCCGCCACCTACATTAACTACCCCCTAATGTGAGCTCCTACCCCGCCGCCACCTACATTAACTACCCCCTAATGTGAGCTCCTACCCCGCCGCCACCTACATTAACTACCCCCTAATGTGAGCCCCTACCCCGCCGCCACCTACATTAACTACCCCCTAATGTGAGCTCCTACCCCGCCGCCACCTACATTAACTACCCCCTAATGTGAGCTCCTACCCCGCCGCCACCTACATTAACTACCCCCTAATGTGAGCCCCTTACACCGCCGCCAGCTATATTAAAATTATTAACCCCTAATCTAATCCCCCTACCCCGCCGCCAGCTATATTAAAATTATTAACCCCTAATTTAATCCCCCTACCCCGCCGCCAGCTATATTAAATTAATTAACCCCTAATCTAATCCCCCTACACTGCCGCCAGCTATATTAATTACATTAACACCTAATTTAATCCCCCTACACCGCCGCCAGCTATATTAAATACATTAACCCCTAATCTAATCCCCCTAAAGTAATTACCTCTATTACCAGCCCTTAAAAGGGCCTTTTGCGTGACATTGCCCCAAAGTAACAGCTCTATTGCCAGCCCTTAAAAGGGCTTTTTGCGGGGCATTTCCCCAAAGAAATCAGCTCTTTTACCAGCCTTTAAAAGGGCTTTTTGCGGGGCATTGTCAGAAAGAAATCAGCTCTTTTGCATCTAAACTAAATCCCCCTACACCGCCGCCACCTATAATAAATGTATTAACCCCTAATCTAATCCCCCTACACCGCCGCCAGCTATATTAACTATATTAACCCTAATTATATTAGGGTTAATATAGTTAATATAGTTATTATATTATATATATATATTAAGTATAATAACCCTATCTAACTCTAACATCCTAACTAAATTCTTATTAAAATAAACCTAATTAATATTAATATTATTAATTAAAATATTCCTATTTAAATCTAAAAACTTACCTATAAAATAAACCCTAAGACAGCTACAATGTAATTAATAATTACATTGTAGCTATTTTAGGGTTTATATTTATTTTACAGGTAACTTGGTATTTATTTTAACTAGGTACAATAGCTATTAAATAGTTAATAACTATTTAATAGCTACCTAGTTAAAATAATTACCAATTTACCTGTAAAATAAATCCTAACCTAAATTCCAAATACACCTACACTATCAATAAATTAAATAAACTACAAATATCTAAACTAAAATACAATTAAATAAACTAAACTAAATTACAAAAACAAACACTAAATTACAAAAAATAAAAAAAGATTACAAGATTTTTAAGCTAATTACACCTATTCTAAGCCCCTTCTAAGCGCGATGTGAGTGAATGGCGGGTTAGGGGTTAATAGTTTAATTTGGCATATTGCGTTGTGGGGGTTGTTGGTTTATAGGGGTTTTTACGTATCGGGTTTATTTTTGGGAGGCGGGTTAGACTTTTACTGGAGATTTAACTTTTTTTCTTAGGCGCCGGCAGTTTTTAAAGTTCCGTAAGTCACTGGCGACTCCAGGAAATGTGTATTTACGCATATTTCTGGACATTGCTAGTTTATACGACTTACGGCACTTTATGAACTGCCGACGGGGTTTATGTGATTCCCCGATATGTGAGGTGAAATTACAGGCGACGCGGGTTTCAGCAGTTACGCTAAAGCCTGCGCCGCATATGTAATCTCGCCCCTGGTATTCTTGGTGGAAAGCTAAACCTAGGTAGGCTCATATGCTAATTTCTAAGCTGTTGAAGACCGCCTCTTATATCAGTGCATTTTTACAGTTAGACACTGCTAGTTCATGTGTGTCATATAGATAAACATTGTGCTCACTTCCATGGACTTATTTATGAGTCAGCACAGGAGCGTGCACGTGTCTAGAGCACTATATGAATGTTATCCATTTGCAAGAGCACTAGATGGCAGCACTATTTCCTGCCGTGTAGTGCATCAGATGCCTACCTAGGTATCTCTTCAACACAGAATTTCATGGGAACAAAGCAAATTTGATAATAAAAGTATATTGGAAACTTTTTATATAAGGATCTATTAAAAAAGAACACATCAGTCATGTTGAATGTAAACAGGTTGACTTTATTTTAATTCATAAGGAGCATGTGAAGTATAAGCTGTTTAAATTTAAACTGAATCCAATACAGCTGAGTCAAATATGTACTTTCTACTAATGCCTATTGGCTGATAGGTACTTCCTGTTATGCCCATTGGTTAATCGGTACTTCCTGTTAATGCCTATTAGCTGATAGGTACTTCCTGCTAATGCTCATCGGTTGATAGGTACTTCCTATTAAAGGGATAGTAAACCCCAAAATGTTATTTTATGATTCAAATAGAACATACCATTTTAAACAACTTCCCAATTTAATTGTATTACCAAATTTTCTTCATTCTCTTGTTATCCATTGCTGAAGGGACAGCATTGCACTACTGACAGGAAGCTAAAAATATCTATTTAGCCAATCACAAGAGACAAATGTGTGCAGGCACCAATTAGCAGCAGCTCCCACTAGTGTATGATATGTGCGTATTCATTTTTTAACAAGGCATACTAAGAGAACGAAGCACATTTGAAAATAGTAGTAAATTTAAGTGTCTTAAAATGACAATTAAAATAAAAAACCTAACATTACTTTAAAAATAAAAAACTAAGTTTAAATTATTTAAATAATTTGTTTTAAATAATGGGCATTGCCCTTAAAAGGGCATTCAGCTCTTTTACTGCCCTTAAAAGGGCATTCAGCTATTTTACAAGCCCAATAAATTCCCTAATCTAAAAAATAAAAAACTCCCGGACATTAAAAAAAAAGCCTAAATCTAACCCCCAGATAGGTACTCACGGTTCCTGAAGTCTGGCGGTGAAGTCTTCTTCCAAGTGGCGACATCTTCTTCCATTGCGGAGACCTCTTCTATCTTCATTCAAGACCGCGGAACTGAAGACCGGCGACTGCGGAGCCATGGAGCGTGGAGGATCCTCTTTGTACGTTCACCGCTGTACACTGAATATTGAATGCAAGTTACGCGATTAAATATGGCGTACCTTGCATTCCTATTGGCTGATTTGAATCTTCAAATTCAAATTAGCCAATAGGATGAGAGCTACTGAAATCTTATTGTGGTCGCCGGTCTTCAGTTCTGCGTTCCTGGATGAAGATGTCGCCGATTAGAAGAAGACTTCACCGCTGGACTTCAGGAAACGTGCATACCTATCTGGGGGTTAGACTTTTATTAGGTAGATCGCGATGTGGGTGAATGGCGGGTTAGGGGTTAATAGTTTAATTTGGCATATTGCGTTGTGGGGGTTGTTGGTTTATATGGGTTTTTAACAAGGCATACTAAGAGAACGAAGCACATTTGAAAATAGTAGTAAATTTAAGTGTCTTAAAATGACATGCGCTATCTGAATCATGCAAGTTTAATTTTGAATTTCCTATCCCTTTAATGCCCATCGGTTTATAGGTACTTCCTGTAAATGCTGATTGACTGATAGTTACTTCCTGCTAATGCCCATTGGTTGATAGGTACTTCCTATTAATGCCCATCGGTTTATAGGTACATCCTGTAAATGCTGATAAGTACTTCCTGCTAATGCCCATCGGTTTATAGGTACATCCTATTAATGCCCATCGGTTTATAGGTACATCCTGTAAATGCTGATTGGCTGATAAGTACTTCTTGCTAATGCCCATCGGTTGATAGGTACTTCCTATTAATGCCCATCGGTTTATAGGTACTTCCTGTAAATGCTGATTGGCTGATAGGTACTTCCTGCTAATGCCCATCGGTTGATAAGTACTTCCTATTAATGCCCATCGGTTTATAGGTACTTCTTGTAAATGCTGATTGGCTAGTAGGTACTTCCTGCTAATGCCCATCAGTTGATAGGTACTTCTGGTTAATGCTTATTGGTTGATGAGTACATCATCCTGCTTATGCTCATTGGTTGATTAGTACATCCTGCTTATGCTTATTGGTTGATAGGCACTTCCTGCTTATGCTCATTGGTTTATAGGTACTTCCTGCTTATGCTTATTGGTTTATAGGTACTTCCTGCTTATTGGTTTATAGGTACTTCCTGCTTATGCTCACTGGTTGATAGGTACTTCCTGCTTATGCTTATTGGTTTATAGGTACTTCCTGCTTATGCTCACTGGTTGATAAGTACTTCCTGCTTAGGCTCACTGGTTGATAAGTACTTCCTGCTTATGCTTATTGAAGCTGGAGAGACTTATTAGTAAATTAAAGGGACATTATACACTAGATTTTTTTGCATAAATGTTTTGTAGATGATCCATTTATATAGCCTATACAGCTTTTTTTTTGTTTAAAAAGTATAGTTTTTCTTATTTTTTAATAACATTGTGCTGATTTTCAGACTCCTAAGCATGCCCCAAAGTTTTAAGAAGAATACTGATGTATACCTACTCCAGCTTTTTCTTGTTTGTGTAAAGAGTCTTCATATGCAGAGGAACGGGGTGTGGGGGGGGGGGGGGTTGTTTGCTTTTTTTGCTATAGAACCACTTTCAGTGGGTGTTCCAGTAACCTTTTCAACAGTGCTAAACTGGGAGCTTCTAAGTAAGTTTTTAGACGGCTTTATACTGGATTTCCATCTAAAGGGGAGGAGAGTCCATGGCTTCATTCATTACTAGTGGGAATTAAGAACCTGGCCACCTGGAGAAGGCAAAGACACCCCGCCAAAGGCTTAAATACCTCCCCCACTCCCCAGTTATTCTTTGCCTTTCGTCACAGGAGGTGGCAGAGAGGCGCCGGCTGGAATATCAGAGGTCTCTTATGAGGGGTTCTACCCTTCGCTATGGGTCAGGAGTCTGATTAGCCCTATAAGCTTCTCAACTTGAGGGCCTGGGTGAACGTTAAGAGTCCGGAGATGCAGGGGGAGCTTCCCTTTGCAACATTATCCCGACTCATATTAACAGCTGCAGATTGCTTTCTTCTTTCAAATCCATGTCAAGAGCGCAGCTACTATTTGTCACACTTGAAGGGCCGTGTTCCTGTTCCACATTGTTTCATTTTTACACAATGATAACACAGAAGCAGGGCCACAGTGTGGCGCATTTATCTTTATAGAATCAAGGGGTAATATTCCTATGATGGGATTATTGAGCAGGGGGGTATGTACATGATACATTTATTATGTGATTGCTGCGTTATGTGCAAGGACGTGGCTCTGGCATTTTTGTGGAACCGACAGGTTCTCTTCCGGGAGTTTTGCACAATCTTTTTTTGGCACGTTTTTTTCATTGGCAGCGGCGGTCCTGCGTAGTCATCCTTGTGACTGGGTGGGGCTTCTTCACTTCCAGTCTGATCTGCGACGGAGGAGACAAAGCGGTTTCTGGGTCCGGTTCATAGGAGGTGGTGAGTGCCCCGGCCATTGGTGGTTATAAAGGTGCCTGTTCTAGTCTTTTTTTCTAAAAAGCTATGGAGGATTCTGACGCGTTAGAGGGTACTCCATCTTTATCTAAGTATTATACCTGTGTTTATTTTGAGGTTTTGGTAGACCAGCCTGCGCAACTGTGTTCCACATTCCTTGAGAAGGCTACGATTTGCAAACATAAGAGAATGTCTAGCACTACTGAGCCGCCCACCTCTGAGGGGTCTCCGTCCTGTGAGGTGCGTTCCCCATTGGCGTCCCCTATACCACATGCAGCGCCCCAGGGTCCGAATGTTACCCCTTCGGGGGAAATTGCTTGGCCGCCGGACTTTGCAGATCAGCTTGAAACGGCAGTCGCTAAGGTGATCCATGCTTTGCCGTGTTCTGCTAAGCGCAAGCGTAGAGCTTTTCATAGCGGCCCGACCCAGGAGTTGTGTCTGTCGGACACCCCAGAGGGGTGGTACGATGACGAGGCCCAATCCAACGTGTCGGAAAAGAGGCCCTTTTAGGGTCGGAGTCCTCGTCATCTAAACCTCCAGCAACGGAGGAACACGGTTTTCGGTTTAAAATGAAGAACATTCATTTTTTGTTAAAGCAAGTGTTGGCTACCTTAGAGGTTCCGGAACCCAAACTACCAGAGGAGCCCTCCATTCCTAAGTTGGATAAGGTTTACGAGGACAGGGTGGTTCCCTAGACCTTCCTGGTTCCTGTCAAGATGGCGAACATTAAGAATGAGTGGGAGCGATTAGGTTCTTCCTTTTCCCCTTCTTCTCAATTTAAAAGTTTTTCCCCGTCCCGGAGGCCCAGCTAGAGTTGTTGGGGACCATTCCCAAGGTGGATGGGGCCATCTCCATGCTCGCTAAGTGCACAGCGATTCCTTTAGAGGATAGTTCTTCGTTCAAGGAGCCTATGGATAAGAAGTTTGAAAACATGTTGCGAAAGATGTTTCAACACACAGGGTTTGTTTTTCAACCGGCAGTGGCGGTAGCCGCGGTTGCTGGAGCTGCGTCATATTGGTGCGATGCATTATTTGATATGATTGAGGGTGAACCCTCTTTCGAAGAGGTGCAGGAAAAGATTAAGACCCTAAAGGTGGCCAATTCTTTCATTCATGATGCTAATATGCAGATTATCCGCCTGAATGCCAAGGTGTCAGGTTTTTCGGTTCTAGCACGCAGAGCTCTGTGGCTAAAATCTTGGTCGGCGGACATGACCTTTAAGACGAGGCTGTTGTCTTTTCCTTTCAAAGGCAAGATCCTGTTCGGTCCAGTTCTGGACTCTATCATATCCACGGTTACAGGAGGCAAGGGTGCCTTCCTTCCCCAGGATAAGAAGGCGAAGCCTAAGAGTGCTAATTTTCGTCCCTTTCGCGGGTATAAGGCGCAATACTCTTAGCCCACAGTGAAAGCGGACCAAACCAAGGGTGCCTGGAAGCCTGTTCAAGTTTGGAACAAGTCTAAGCAGCACAAGAAGCCCACCGAGTCTAAGTCTGTATGAAGGGGCGGCCCCCAACTGGTCTGCGGACCGAGTGGGGTCAGATTGTCTCTGTTCTTAGACGCCTGGTTGCCGGATGTTCAGGACCCGTGGGTTCTGGAGGTGGTTGACCAGGGCTACAGGATAGGGTTCAAGTTCTCTCTGCCCAGGGGCAGATTCCTTCTGTCAAACTTGTCTTCAAGGCTGGAAACAAAAGAGAGGCCTTTCTGGGTTGTGTCTCCGCTCTAGGGGTTATCGTACCAGTACCCCAGGCAGAGCGGGGTCTAGGGTATTACTCCAATTTGTTTGTGGTCCCAGAGAAGGAGGGCACGTTCCGCCCGATTCTGGACCTCAAATGTTTAAACAAGTTTCTGTCCATTCCATCGTTCAAAATGGAAACAATCAGATCTATTCTTCCCCTAGTCCTGGAGGGGCAGCTAATGACCTATATAGACTTGAAGGGTGCCTACCTTCATGTTCCGATTCACAGGGACCATTTCAGGTTCCTCAGATTTGCCTTTCTGGATCAGCATTTCCAATTCGTGGCTCTTCCCTTCGGTCTGGCGACGGCCCTGAGGTTCTTTTCCAAGGTCCTGCGGGCCCTTCTAGCAGTGACCAAGTCCCAGGGCATTGCGGTGGCGCCCTATCTGGACGATATTCTAGTTCAGGCGCCGTCATACCATCTGGCAGAGGTCCACACCAGGGTCCTGCTGCACTTACTTTAATCTCACGGTTGGAGGATCAATTTTGAGAAGAGTTCTCTGGTCCCCAGTACCAGAGTGGAGTTCTTGGGCATGATCATAGACTCAGTGTCCATGAAGATCTATCTTACGGACAAGCAACGCGCAAAGATGGCATCCACCTGTCTTGCTCTTCAATCTACAGCGAAACCGTCCGTACCTCAGTGCATGGAAATGGTTGGGCTCATGGTTTCCAGCATGGACATCATTCCATTCACCAGGTTTCATCTCAGACCTCTTCAATGGTGCATGTTGAGACAGTGGAATGGCGATCATTCCGATCTGTTGCAGGCGATACACATGGATGCGTGGACTCGGATTTCCCTCTCCTGGTGGATCCGCCCGGATCACCTGTCCATGGGGACATCCTTCCTGAGACCGTCCTGGGAGATTGTTACCACGGACGTGAGTCTGGCCCGACGGAAAGCTGTTCGGGGTGCCAGGGTGGCACAAGGGAAGTGGTCTCGCTTAGAGTCCCTTCCTCCAATAAATATTCTAGAGCTTCGAGCGATCTACAATGCTCTGGAGGCGTGGCCTTGTCTGAGAGACTTCAGCTTTATCAGGTTCCAGATGGACAATATCACCTCGTTGTCTTATATCAACCACCAGGGAGGCACGAGGAGCTCCCTGGCAATGAGGGAGGTGTCTCGGATACTGGAGTGGGCGGAGACCCACAACTGTTCACTCTCTGTGATCCACATCCCGGGTGTGGACAACTGGGAGGCGGATTTTCTCAGCAGGCAGACTTTTCACCTGGGGGAATGGTCTCTTTACTCCAAGGTATTTGCGGAGATCTGTCTCAGATGGGGGACGCCGGAGATTGATCTCATGGCGTCCAGATTGAATTGCAAGCTTCCCCGATATGGATCGTGGTCGAGGGACCCCCAGGCGGGGCTAAAAGATGCATTGGCGATGCCTTGGGGGTTCGGTCTAGTATACATATTCCCTCTGTTACCGCTTCATCCTCATGTAGTGGCGTGTATAAAGCAGGAGAGCGCGTCCTCCATTCTGATTGCTCCTTTGTAGACAAGGAGGACGTGGTTCACGGATCTGGTGGGGATGTCATCCTCTCCGCTGTGGAGGTTATCCTGTTGCAGGGATCTGCTGGAACACGGTCCTTTTCAACATCAAAATCTCGATTCTCTGAGGCCTACTGCATGGCGATTGAACGCTTAGTCTTGGCAAAAAGGGGTTTTGCGGAAAATGTGATTGACACTCTGGTTCAGCAAGAAAGCCGGTCACTCGTCGCATCTATCATAAGGTGTGGAGGACTTACTTGTCTCCTGGTGTGAGACTCATTGCTACCCTTGGCACAGGGTGAGGGTATCCAGGATTTTGTCCTTTCTTCAAGAAGGATTGAAGAAGGGTCTCACCGCTAGTTCCCTAAAGGGGCAAATTTCGGCTTTATCTGTTCTGTTACACAGGAGACTCGCTGATCTCCCAGACATACAATCCTTTGTTTAGGCTCTATCTCGAATCAGGCCTGTCTTCAAGCAGTCTGCTCCCCCTTGGAGCCTAAACTTGGCTTTTAAGGTCTTGCAAAGGGTTCCGTTTGAACCTATGCATCTTTTGACATAAGAGTTCTATCATGGAAGGTTCTCTTTCTGTTGGCCATTGCATCGGCATGCAGAGTTTCTGAGCTGGCGGCCTTGCAATATGAGCCCCTTTATCTGGTATTTCATGCGGATAAGGCTGTTCTTCACACTGGCTTGGGGTTTCTCCCCAAGGTGGTGTCTAACCGTAACATCAATTAGGAGATAGTCGTTCCTTCCTTATGTCCTAATCCTTCTTCTCCTAAGGAGAGGCTACTTCATAATCTGGATGTGGTTCGTGCCTTGAAATTCTATCTTCAGGCCACAAAGGATTTCAGACAATTTAACTCTCTTTTGTTGTGTATTCAGGGAAGCGCAGGGGTCAGAGGGCTTCTGCTACTTTGTCTTTTTGGCTGAGGAGCCTGATCCGCTTGGCCTATGAGACAGTGGGACATAAGCCTCCTCAGAGGATTACCGCTCATTCCACTAGAGCGGTAGATTCATCTTGGGCCTTCAAAAATGAGGCTTCTATGGAGCAGATTTGCAAGGCGGTTACCTGGTCCTCCTTGCATACCTTCACTAAGTTTTACAAATTTGACGTTTTTGCTTCTGTAGAAGCTGTTTTTGGGAATAAGGTTCTACAGGCTGTGGTGCCCTCAGATTAAGGGTCCGCCCTTTACCCTCCCGGTTTCATTCAGTGCCCTATGTTGCAGCCGATAGACATGGATACGCAGACTCGGATTTCCCTCTCCTGGTGGATCCGCCCGGATCACTTGTCCATGGGGACATCCTTCCTGGGAGATTGTTACCACGGATGTGAGTCTGGCCCGATTGGGAGCTGTTTGGGGTGCCAGGATGGGACAAGGGAAGTGGTCTCGCTTAGAGTCCCTTCTTCCAATAAATATTCTAGAGCTTCGAGCGATCTACAACGCTCTGGAGGTGTGGCCTCGTCTGAGAGACTTCAGCTTTATCAGGTTCCAGATGGACAATATCACCTCGGTGGCTTATATCAACCACCAGGGAGGCACAAGGAGCTCCCTGGCAATGAGGGAGGTGTCTCGGATACTGGAGTGGGCGGAGACGCACAACTGTTCGATCTCTGCGATCCACATCCCGGGTGTGGACAACTGGGAGGCGGATTTTCTCAGCAGGCAGACTTTTTACCCGGGGGAATGGTCTCTTCACCCCAAGGTATTTGTGGAGATCTGTCTCAGATGGGGGACAACGGAGATCGTTCTCATGGCGTCCAGACTGAACTGCAAGCTTCCCCAATACGGATCGAGGTCGAGGGACCCCCAGGCGGAGCTAATAGACGCATTGGCGATGCCTTGGGGGTTCGGGCTAGTATACATATTCCCTCCGTTACCGCTTCATCCTCATGTAGTGGAGCATATAAAGCAGGAGAGAGCATCCTCCATTCTGATTGCTCCTTCGTGGCCAAGGAGGACGTGGTTCGGGGATCTGGTGGGGATGTCATCCTCTCCGCCGTGGAGGTTACCCTGTTGCAGGGATCTGCTGGAACAGGGTCATTTTCAACATCAAAATCTCGATTCTCTGAGGCTGACTGCATGGCAATTGAATGCTTAGTCTTGGCAAAAAGGGGTTTTGCTGAAAATGTGATTGACACTCTGGTTCAGGCAAGAAAGCCGGTCACTCGTCGCATCTATCATAAGGTGTGGAGGACTTACTTGTCCTGGTGTGAGACTCATGGCTACCCTTGGCACAGGGTGAGGGTATCCAGGATTTTGTCCTTTCTTCAAGAAGGATTGGAGAAGGGTCTCGACGCTAGTTCACTATAGGGGCAAATTTCAGCTTTATCTGTTCTGTTACACAGGAGACTCGCTGATCTCAAAGACAAACAATCCTTTGTTCTGGCTCTATCTCGAATCAGGCCTGTCTTTAAGCAGTCTGCTCCCCCTTGGAGCCTAAACTTGGTTCTTAAGGTCTTGCAGAGGTTTCCGTTTGAACCTATGCATTCTCTTGACTTTAGAGTTCTATCATGGAAGGTTCTCTTTCTGTTGGTTATTGCATCGGCACGCAGAGTTTCTGAGCTGGCGGCCTTGCAATATGAGCCCCCTTATCTGGTGTTTCATGCGGATAAGGCTGTTCTTCACACTGGCTTGGGGTTTCTCCCCAAGGTGGTGTCTAACCGTAACATCAATCAGGAGATAGTCGTTCCTTCCTTATGCCCTAATCCTTCTTCTCCTAAGGAGAGGATACTTCATAATCTGGACGTGGTTCGTGCCTTGAAATTCTATCTTCAGGCCACAAAGGATTTCAGACAATCTAACTCTCTTTTTGTCGTGTATTCAGGGAAGCGCGGGGGTCAGAGAGCTTCTGCTACTTCTTTGTCTTTTTGGCTGAGGAGCCTGATCTGCTTGGCCTATGAGACAGTTGGACATAAGCCTCCTCAGAGGATTACGGCTCATTCCACTAGAGCGGTAGCTTCATCTTAGGCCTTCAAAAATGAGGCTTCTATGGAGCAGATTTGCAAGGTGGCTACCTGGTCCTCCTTGCATACCTTCACTAAGTTTTACAAATTTGAAGTTTTTGCTTCTGTGGAAGCTGTTTTTGGGAGAAAGGTTCTACAGGCTGTGGTGCCCTCAGATTAAGGG
The DNA here is from genome assembly GCF_027579735.1 of Bombina bombina. NCBI lineage: Eukaryota > Metazoa > Chordata > Amphibia > Anura > Bombinatoridae > Bombina > Bombina bombina. Next base: position 553,424,714 of record NC_069505.1, on the reverse strand, counting down.
TCCGCCTTTTACCCTCCCGGTTTCATTCAGTGTCCTCTAGAGCTTGGGTATATGTTCCCACTAGTAATGAATGAAGCCGTGGATTCTTCTCCCCTTTAGATGGAAAACATAAATTATGCTTACCTGATAATTTTATTTCCATCGAGGGGAGAGTCTAAATTTTAAATTCTCCTCTGGCACCATTTATACCCTTATATTTCTCCTACAGTTCCTTGTTCCCTCAGCAGAATGACTGGGGATGAGGGGAGTGGGGGAGGTATTTAAGCCTTTGGCTGGGGTGTCTTTGCCTCCTCCTGGTGGCCAGGTTCTTAATTCCCACTAGTAATGAATGAAGCCGTGGACTCTCCTCCCCTCGATGGAAATAAAATTATCAGGGAAGCATAATTTATGTTTTTTAGATCAGTATCTGTGCATATTATTCTTTATATTAGTGTCTATTACATGCAGTTAATTGAAAATTGGTGTATACTGTCACTGTAAGCTGTGTTTAGTACACTGTGAGATGGTTAAGGTAACATTGTGTTTATATTATTGTATCACTTACTTTCTCTGTATAGTGAACTGTTTGTGATGTGTATGTTATGTGTAGATTATGTATGTATGTGTGTACTAGGTGTGTGTTTGTGTTAGTATATTGAACAGTATATGTCTGTCTGCGTATTGAATACCATTTGTGTGTGCCAGCCTATGTACTCTCTGTGCCATTGTAGTTTGAACTGTCTGTGTATACATGTCAGTGTAACTTATATTGTGTATCAACCTATTGTAGACACTCTCTGTGTGTCAGTGTATTTTGTACATCTGTGGGGTGTACTGTAGTTGTGTATGTGTCAGTATGTTGAAAAGTGTATGTGTCTGTGTATTGTGTAGTTTGTGTGTATGTGTATATACTGTCTGTGTATTAGTGTAGTATGAACTGTCTGTGTGTGTACTGTCTTTGTGCATATGTTTGTGTGTCAGCGTATTTTGTACATCTGTGGGTCTGTACTAAATTTGTTCATGTCACAGTGTAACAAGCATTTTATATATCTTGTGTACTGTTTGCCTGTTGTGTGTTAGTATATTGTGTACTGTGTGTGTTAGTATATTGTGTACTGTGTGTGTGTTAGTATATTGTTTCCTGTCTGTGTGTTATATTTGTGTGTTAGTACATTGTGTACTGTGTGTGTGTTAGTATATTGTGTAATGTGTGTTAGTATATTGTGTACTGTGTGTGTGTTTGTGTGTTAGTATATTGTGTACTGTGTGTTAGTATATTGTGTACTGTGTGTGTTTGTGTGTTAGTATATTATGTACTGTGTGTGTGTTTGTGTGCTAGTATATTGTGTACTGTGTGTGTGTTTGTGTGTTAGTATATTGTGTACTGTATGTGTTTGTGTGTTAGTATATTGTGTACTGTATGTGTGTTTGTGCATTAGTATATTGTGTACTGTGTGTTAGTATATTGTGTACTGTGTGTTAGTATATTGTGTACTGTGTGTGTTTGTGTGTTAGTATATTGTGTACTGTGTGTGTGTGTTTGTGTGTTAGTATATTGTGTACTGTGTGTTAGTATATTGTGTACTGTGTGTGTTTGTGTGTTAGTATATTGTGTACTGTGTGTGTGTTTGTGTGTTAGTATATTGTGTACTGTGTGTGTGTTTGTGGGTTAGTATATTGTGTACTGTGTGTTAGTATATTGTGTACTGTGTGTGTTTTAGTATATTGTGTACTGTGTGTGTGTTTATGTGTTAGTATATTGTGTACTGTGTGTGTTTGTGTGTTAGTATATTGTGTACTGTGTGTGTGTTAGTATATTGTGTACTGTGTGTGTTTGTATGTTAGTATATTGTGTACTGTGTGTGTGTTTGTGTGTTAGAATGTGTACTGTGTGTGTTTGTGTGTTAGTATATTGTGTACTGTGTGTGTGTTTGTGTGTTAGTATATTGTGTACTGTGTGTGTGTTTGTGTGTTAGAATGTGTACTGTGTGTGTTTGTGTGTTAGTATATTGTGTACTGTGTGTGTGTTTGTGTGTTAGTATGTTGAACAGTACTGTCCGCACCTCTTGTTTGTTTAGTATGTTGAACAGCGTCAGTGTATTTTTTGTGTGTATGTGTTAGCCTAGTGTGTATTGTGTATCAGTGTAATTTGAACTGTCTGTATGTTTACTCTTTGGGGCAGATTTAGGCGGACATGATTTGCTGTAGCAAATCATGTCTGCTTGACCTCGCTATATGCCGACAACATACGCTGTCGGCATTTAACATTGCACAAGCATTTCTTGTGATATATTTCATAACTTCTTAACTTCCGTTTCAGACGGACCAGAAACTATAGGACTCTGAGGCAGCATCCACTGCTTAATAAATCAACCCCTTTGTGCGTGTGTCAGTGTAACATGTAATGTGTCAGAGTAATGTCTACAACTTGTGTTTGCGCGTGTGCTTGCAGTGTACTGTTTGTGTGTCAGTGTATTTGAACTTCCATGTGTGTGTACTGCCTTTGTGCACGTGTCAGCATTGTGTGTGATAGTATTGTGAACTGTTTGTGTTCACCAGCCAACTGTAGGCTGCTTGTGGGTGTACATTAGTGTATTGTATAATGTTGTGTGTCCAATTGTGCACTGTGTGTCAATATTATGCACAGGGTATCAATGTATCATTGTGAGTCAGTGTATCATCTGCTGTCTCTTTGTTTTAGTATCACTCACTGTATATCAGTGTTTTGTGCTTTCTGTGTGTGTCAGTATACTAGCCTTAGTATGTGTGTCAGTGTATTAAGCACGGTATGTGCGCTAGTGTATTGAGCACTGTGCCACTGTATTGTGCACTATTTTTGAGTGTACTGTGGACGCAGTGTATCATATAGTTTATCATGTACAATGTGTGAGTGATAGTATATCAGTCATGGTGTGTGCCCAGCATCAGGAACTGTTCTAATGTTAGTGTTTAATGTGTCTGTATATCATTGTGTGTTTGTGTCATGCAGTGCGTGTGTATCTCTGTACTGTGCATTGTATGTACTGCAGGAAGCTACAGGCCCATACATGGCAGTGTGTGTGTGTTATTGTGTGTCTGTGTGTGGTTGCTTGTGTGTCAGCGCTGCCGGTTGCTAGGTAACTATCACTGCAATAATTCCTATATTTAGGGGTTTTGAGAATAAGGTTGAAGTTTTTATCACAAGACGGTCTCTTACAATGCAGAATGAGCGCTCTCTCAGGGTGACAAGGGTGAGACGCCCCTGTATGTCTCGTTATATCCTACTGTCTCTTTCAACGTCAGTATGTCTATGGAAACCGTGCTGTGTCTATATTAACTATGGATGTCTCGCTCCAAATCCCCCTGTTCTATTGTACCTCGCTCTTTTCTGTTTTCTCTCTCTCTCTCCTACAGGTCCCCCTCCTTTCTCCATCTCTCTCTTTCCCTCTCTGCGTTATCTCTCTCTCCTCACCCCTTATCTCCCTCCCCCTCTCACCACCTCCCCCTTCAGTCTCTTTTACCTCTCTGCTTTTAATCCTTTTCCTCTCTCAGATTGTGTTTTTTACTACCATACAGGCATATCTATATATGTACATGCACAGTGTTATGTAATAACTCCCACGTTCTCTCTCCCTCTATTTATCTGTCTGTCTATCTATCTATCTATCTATCTATCATCTCTCTCTCTATCTATCTATCTATCTATCTATCTGTCTGTCTGTATCTATCTATATCTCTATCTAGCTATACCTCTATCTGTCTATGTATCCATCTATCTATCTGTCTGTCTGTCTGTATCTATCTATCTATCTATCTATCTATCTGTCTGTATCTATCTATATCTCCATCTATCTATATCTCTATGTCTGTCTATGTATCCATCCGTCTATCTATCTATCTATCTATCTATCTATCTATCTATCTATCTATCTGTCTGTCTGTCTGTCTGTATCTATCTATCTATCTATCTATCTGTCTGTATCTATCTATCTATATCTCCATCTATCTATATCTCTATGTCTGTCTATGTAGCCATCCGTCTATCTATCTATCCATCTGTATGTATGGATCTATCTATATCTCTATCTATATCTATTATTATTATTATCGGTTATTTGTAGAGCGCCACCAGATTCTGCAGCGCTATCTATTTGTATGTCTGTATCTATCTATATCTCTATCTATCTGTCTGTCTATGTATGTATGTATCTATCATTTATCTGCATATCTAACCATCTATCTATCTATCTATCTATCTATCTATCTATCTATCTGTCTGTATCTATCTATATCTCCATCTATCTATATCTCAATGTCTGTCTATGTATCCATCCGTCTATCTATCTATCTATCTATCTATCTATCTGTATGTATGGATCTATCTATATCTCTATCTATATCTATTATTATTATTATCGGTTATTTGTAGAGCGCCACCAGATTCTGCAGCGCTATCTATTTGTATGTCTGTATCTATCTCTATCTCTATCTATCTGTCTGTCTATGTATGTATGTATGTATGTATGTATCTATCATTTATCTGCCTATCTAACCACCCATCTATCTATCTATCTATCTATCTATCTATCTATCTATCTATCTATCTATCGTGTTAATACATATAATTCACAATACCCGATACCTTACACACAATTGTATTTTTGTGCTTGTATTTTTATGAGGTTACTGATTCTTAGAGCAACATTAAAATAGGAAATGCACAGCTTCTTTCTGTCTGATATCTTTCCTACTCATGATTCAGCTTAGTTTGGTCCTTTGGTCAGTGCAATCTTGTTCTTCCTAACTTGTGATTGTGATCTAGTAAAACTGTGTGCTCCTCAATTTGTTAGTGTGCTCTGGTCAGTGAGATCCTGTGTTGCCTAATTTGTGACTGTGATCTGGTCAGTGTGTTTCTGTGCTCCCAATTTCTGACTGTGATCTGGTCAGGGTGAACCTGTGTTTCCCAATATATGACTGTCATCTGGGCAGTGTGATCCTGTGCTTCCAATTTTGTGATTGTGATCTGGTCAGTGAGTTCTTTCGCTCCCTAATTTGTAACTGATATGGTCAGAGTGATCCTGTGGTTTCCAATTTGTGAATTTGTCAGTGAAATCCATGCTCTCCAATTGGTGACTGTGCTCTGGTCACTGTGAGACTGAGTCCTGCAATTTGTGACTGTGCTCTGGTCAGTGTGATACTGTGTCCTGCAATTTGTGACTGTGCGCTGGTCAATGTGATACTGTATCCTGCAATTTGTGACTGTGCTCTGGTCAGTGTGATATTGTGTCCTGCAATTTGTGACTGTGATCTAGTCAGTTTAATACTGTGTCCTGCAATTTGTGGCTGTGCTCTGGTCAGTGTGATACTGTGTCCTGCAATTTGTGACTGTGCTCTGGTCAGTGTGATACTGTCTCCTGCAATTTGTGACTGTGATCTGGTTAGCCTGATACTGTGTCCTGCAATTTGTGACTGTGATCTGGTCAGCCTGATACTGTGTCCTGCAATTTGTGACTGTGCTCTGGTCAGGGTGATACTGTGTCCTGCAATTTGTGACTGTGATCTGGTCAGCCTGATACTGTGTCCTGCAATTTGTGACTGTGATCTGGTCAGTGTGATACTGTGTCCTACAATTTGTGACTGTAATCTGGTCAGCGTGATACTGTGTCCTGCAATTTGTGATTGTGATCTGGTCAGCATGATACTGTGTCCTGCAATTTGTGACTGTGCTCTGGTCAGTGTGATACTGTGTCCTGCAATTTGTGACTGTGCGCTGGTCAATGTGATACTGTATCCTGCAATTTGTGACTGTGCTCTGGTCAGTGTGATATTGTGTCCTGCAATTTGTGACTGTGATCTAGTCAGTTTAATACTGTGTCCTGCAATTTGTGGCTGTGCTCTGGTCAGTGTGATACTGTGTCCTGCAATTTGTGACTGTGCTCTGGTCAGTGTGATACTGTCTCCTGCAATTTGTGACTGTGATCTGGTTAGCCTGATACTGTGTCCTGCAATTTGTGACTGTGATCTGGTCAGCCTGATACTGTGTCCTGCAATTTGTGACTGTGCTCTGGTCAGGGTGATACTGTGTCCTGCAATTTGTGACTGTGATCTGGTCAGCCTGATACTGTGTCCTGCAATTTGTGACTGTGATCTGGTCAGTGTGATACTGTGTCCTACAATTTGTGACTGTAATCTGGTCAGCGTGATACTGTGTCCTGCAATTTGTGACTGTGATCTGGTCAGCATGATACTGTGTCCTGCAATTTGTGACTGTGATCTGTTCAGTGTGATACTGTGTCCTGCAATTTGTGACTGTGATCTGGTCAGTGTGATACTGTGTCCTGCAATTTGTGACTGTGATCTGGTCAGTTTGATACTGTGTCCTGAAATTTGTGACTGTGTTCTGGTCAGTGTGATATTGTGTCCTGCAATTTGTGACTGTGATGTGGTCAGTTTGATACTGTGTCCTGCAATTTGTGACTGTGATCTGGTTAGCCTGATACTGTGTCCTGCAATTTGTGACTGTAATCTGGTCAGCGTGATACTGTCCTGCAATTTGTGACTGTGATCTGGTCAGCATGATACTGTGTCCTGCAATTTGTGACTGTGATCTGGTCAGCCTGATACTGTGTCCTGCAATTTGTGACTGTGCTCTGGTCTGTGTGATACTGTGTCCTGCAATTTGTGACTGTGATCTGGTCAGTGTGATACTGTGTCCTACAATTTGTGACTGTAATCTGGTTAGCGTGATACTGTGGCCTGCAATTTGTGACTGTGATCTGGTCAGTGTGATACTGTGTCCTGCAATTTGTGACTATGATCTGGTCAGTGTGATACTGTGTCCTGCAATTTGTGACTAATCTGCTTGGTGTAATACTGTGTCCTGCAATTTGTGACTGTGTTCTGGTCAGTGTGATACTGTGTCCCGCAATTTGTGACTGTGTTCTGGTCATTGTGATACTGTGTCCCGCAATTTGTGACTGTGCTCTGACCAGTGTGATACTGTGTCCCACAATTTGTGACTGTGCTCTGACCAGTGGGATCCTCTGCTCCAGTCTTGTGACTGTGTTCTGACCAGTATGATCCTGTGTCCCCCTTGTGACTGTTGTCTGACCAGTGGGATCCTGTGCCCCCCTTGTGACTGTGGTCTGACCAGTGTGATCCTGTGCCCCCCTTGTGACTGTGGTCTGACCAGTGTGATCCTGTGCTCCCCTTGTGTCTGTGGTCTGACCAATGTGATCCTTTGCTCCCCTTGTGACTGTGTTCTGACCAGTGTGATCTTTTGCCCCCCTTGTGACTGTGGTCTGACCAGTGATATCCTGTGCCCCCCCTTGTGACTGTGCTTTCACCAGTATGATCCTGTGCTCCCCCCTTGTTACTGTGCTCTGACCAGTATGATCCTGTGCTCCCCCCTTGTTACTGTGCTCTGACCAGTATGATCCTGTGCTCCCCCCTTGTTACTGTGCTCTGACCAGTATGATCCTGTGCCCCCCCCCCCCTTGTGACTGTGGTTTGACTAGTGTGATCCTGTTCCATCCTTGTGAATTTGCTCTGACCAGTATAAGCCTGTGCCCCCCTTGTGACTCTGCTCTGACCAGTGTGATCCTGTTCTCCCCCCTTGTGACTGTGCTCTGACCAGTGTGATCCTGTGCTCCCCCTTGTGACTGTGGTCTGACCAGTGTGATGCTGTGCCCCCCCCCCCCTCGTGACTATGCTCTGACCAGTATTATCATGTGCTCCCCCTTGTGACTGTGCTTTGACCAGTGTGATCATGTGCTCCCCCTTGTGACTGTGCTTTGACCAGTGTGATCCTGTGCTCCCCTTTGTGACTGTGGTCTGACCAGTGTGATCCTGTGCTCCCCCCTGTGACTGTGGTCTGACCAGTGTGATCCTGTGCTCCCCTTGTGACTGTGTTCTGACCAGTGTGATCCTGTGCTCCCCTTTGTGACTGTGCTGACCAGTGTGATCCTGTGCACCCCCCTTGTGACTGTGCTGACCAGTGTGATCCTGTGCACCCCCCTTGTGACTGTGGTCTGACCAGTGTGATCCTGTGCTCCCCTTGTGACTGTGCTCTGACCAATGTGATCCTGTGCACCCCCCTTGTGACTGTGCTCTGACCAGTATGATCCTGTTCTCCCCCTTGTGACTGTGCTCTGATCAGTGATATCCTGTGCTCCCCCCTTGTGACTGTGCTTTGACCAATATGATCCTGTTCTCCCCCCTTGTGACTCTGCTCTGACCAGTGTGATCCTGTGCTCCCCCCTTGTGACTGTGCTTTGACCAGTGTGATCCTGTGCTCCCCTTGTGACTGTGCTCTGACCAGTTTGATCCTGTGACCCCCCTTATGACTGTGGTTTGACCAGTATGATCCTGTGCTCCCCCCTTGTGACTTTGCTTTGACCAGTTTGATCCTGTGCTCCCCTTGTGACTTTGCTCTGACCAGTATGATCCTGTGACCCCCCCTTGTGACTGTGGTTTGACCAGTGTGATCCTGTTTCCCCCCTTGTGACTTTGCTCTGACCAGTATGAGCCTGTGCCCCCCTTGTTACTGTGCTCTGACCAGTTTGATCCTGTGCTCCCCTTGTGACTGTGCTCTGACCAGTACGATCCTGTTCTCCCCCTTGTGACTGTGCTCTGACCAGTGTGATCTTGTGCTCCCCCCTTGTGACTGTGGGCTGACCAGTATGATCCTGTGCTCCCCTTGTGACTGTGGGCTGACCAGTGTGATCCTGTGCGCTCCCCTTGTGACTGTGATCTGACCAGTATGATCCTGTGCTCCCCTTGTGACTGTGTTCTGACCAGTGTGATCCTGTTCTCCCCCCTTGTGACTGTGCTCTGACCATTATGATCCTGTGCTCCCCCTTGTGACTGTGTTCTGACCAGTGTGATCCTGTGCCCCTCTTGTGACTGTGCTCTGACCAGTGATATCCTTTGCTCCCCTTGTGACTGTGCTCTGACTTTTTTGATCCTGTGCACCCCCCTCCCCTGTGACTGTGCTCTGATCAGTATGATCCTGGGCTCCTCCCTTATGACTGTGATATGATCAGTGATATCCTGTGCTGTGCCCCCTATGACTGTGCTCTGACCAGTATGATCCTGTGCTCCCCCTTGTGACTGTGCTCTGACCAGTGTGATCCTGTGCTCCCCCCTTGTGACTCTGCTCTGACCAGTGTGATCCTGTGCTCCCCCTTGGGACTGTGCTCTGACCAGTATGATCCTGTGCTCCCCCTTGTGACTGTGATCTGACCAGTATGATCCTGTGCTCCCCCCTTGTGACTGTGATCTGACCAGTGATAGCCTGTGCTCCCCCTTGTGACTGTGCTCTGACCAGTGACCAGTGATATCCTGTGCTCCCCCTTGTGACTGTGCTCTGACCAGTATGATCATGTTCTCCCCCTTGTGACTGTGCTCTGACCAGTATGATCCTGTGCTCCCCCCCTTGTGACTGTGCTCTGACCAGTATGATCCTGTTCTCCCCCCTTGTGACTGTGATGTGACCAGTGTGATCCTGTTCTCCCCCCTTGTGACTGTGCTCTGACCAGTATGATCCTGTTCTCCCCCCTTGTGACTGTGCTTTGACTAGTATGATCCTGTGCTCCCCCCCTTGTGACTGTGCTCTGACCAGTATGATCCTGTTCTCCTCCTTGTGATTGTGCTCTGACCAGTATGATCCTGTGCTCCCCCCCCTTGTGACTGTGTTCTGACCAGTGTGATCCTGTGCTCCCCCCCTTGTGACTGTGTTCTGACCAGTGTGATCCTGTGCTCCCCCCTTGTGACTGTGCTCTGACCAGTATGCTCCTGTGCTCCTCCTTGTGACTGTGCTCTGACCAGTGTGATCCTGTGCTCCCCCCTTGTAATTGTGCTCTGACCAGTGATATCCTGTGCTCCTGTAATGCTCGTGGGATACTCCTCTATCAGACAGAACTCGGCCAGTAGTCTTGTTATCCCGGCGTCGAGCCGGAATGATAGGGAATATCCCAGAGCAGAGAAAGTTAGTAAGATGAGGAGAGCGGCACTCACCATAGGCAGGACGGTCCCCAGTGGCAACGGCAGAGCAGTCCAAAAACACACCACTAGAATGGTCAAGGCAGGCAGGGTTCGGCAACAGTAAAGCAGTCCAAGGGCACACCACTAGAATGGTCAAGACAGGCAGGGTTTGGCAACAATAAAGCAGTCCAAGGGCACACCACTAGAATGGTCAAGGCAGGCAGGGTTTGGCAACAATGCATCAGTCCAGCAATTGAGGGGTTAAACAGGCAGAGTAGTCAGACAGGCAGAGTTCAGCAGCAGTAAATCAATCCAGAAATTCAGGGGACAAACAGGCAGAGTAGTCAGCAACAGGCAGGTTCAGCAACAAAAGATCAGTCCAGCAGTAAAAGGGTTAAGGCAGGTAGAGTAGTCAGTAACAGGCAGGATCAGCAACAATGGTATAGAACGATCTGTCACACCCAGGAGCACACAAAGTAACACCTATACTTGGGCAGTGACAGATCGTTAGAGCAGGGTTTAAATAGGCGCAGGATTCGCGTCAGAGAGTCCCCAGCAGCATCAGGAGCGTGCAGCGATGACATCAGCACCGCACGCATCCTGAGGCGACACTGCCCCTGGCAACGAGCAGGAAGGAGACGCCAGGTCCCACACTGCCCCTGGCAACGAGCAGGAAGGAGACGCTGCGCCCCTAGCAACGGCTAGAGCGGCATGATAGCTCCCCCTTGTGACTGTGCTCTGACCCATAGATCCTGTTCTCCCCCTTGTGACTGTGCTCTGACCAGTATCCTCCTGTTTTCCCCTTTGTGATTGTGCCCTGACCAATATGATCCTGTTCTCCCCCCTTGTGATTGTGCTCTGACCAGTGTGATCCTGTTCTCCCCCCTTGTGACTGTGCTCTGACCAGTATGATCCTGTTCTCCCCCCTTGTGATTGTGCTCTGACCAGTGTGATCCTGTTCTCCCCCCTTGTGACTGTGCTCTGACCAGTATGATCCTGTTCTCCCCCCTTGTGATTGTGCTCTGACCAGTGTGATCCTGTTCTCCCCCCTTGTGACTGTGCTCTGACCAGTATGATCCTGTTCTCCCCCCTTGTGACTGTGCTCTGACCAGTATGATCCTGTGCTCCCCCTTGTGACTGTGCTCTGACCAGTATGATCCTGTTCTCCCCCCTTGTGACTGTGCTCTGACCAGTATGATCCTGTGCTCCCCCTTGTGGCTGTGTTCTGACCAATATGACCCTGTTCTCCCCCCTTGTGACTGTGCTCTGACCAATATGATCCTGTGCTCCCCCTTGTGACTGTGCTATGACCAGTGTGATCCTGTTCTCCCCCCTTGTAATTGTGCTCTGACCAGTGATATCCTGTGCTCCTGTAATGCTCGTGGGATACTCCTCTATCAGACAGAACTCGGCCAGTAGTCTTGTTATCCCGGCGTCGAGCCGGAATGATAGGGAATATCATTGTAGAGAAAGTTAGTAAGATGAGGATAGCGGCACTCACCACAGGCAGGACGGTCCCCAGCGGCAACGGCAGAGCAGTCCAAGGACACACCACTAGAATGGTCAAGGCAGGCAGGGTTGGCAACAGTAAAGCAGTCCAAGGGCACACCACTAGAATGGTCAAGACAGGCAGGGTTTGGCAACAATAAAGCAGTCCAAGGGCACACCACTAGAATGGTCAAGGCAGGCAGGGTTTGGCAGCAATGCATCAGTCCAGCAATTGAGGGGTTAAACAGGCAGAGTAGTCTGACAGGCAGAGTTCAGCAGCAGTAAATCAATCCAGAAATTCAGGGGACAAACAGGCAGAGTAGTCAGCAACAGGCAGGTTCAGCAACAAAAGATCAGTCCAGCAGTAAAAGGGTTAAGGCAGGTAGAGTAGTCAGTAACAGGCAGGATCAGCAACAATGGTATAGAACGATCTGTCGCACCCAGGAGCACACAAAGTAACACCTATACTTGGGCAGTGACAGATCGTTAGAGCAGGGTTTAAATAGGCACAGGATTCGCGTCAGAGAGTCCCAAGCAGCATCAGGAGCGTGCGGCGATGACATCAGCGCCGCACGCATCCTGAGCCTACACTGCCCCTGGCAACGAGCAGGAAGGAGACGCCAGGTCCGACACTTCCCCTGGCAACGAGCAGGAAGGAGACGCCGCGCCCCTAGCAACGGCTAGAGCGGCGTGATAGCTCCCCCTTGTGACTGTGCTCTGACCCATATGATCCTGTTCTCCCCCTTGTGACTGTGCTCTGACCAGTATCCTCCTGTTTTCCCCTTTGTGATTGTGCCCTGACCAGTATGATCCTGTTCTCCCCCTTGTGATTGTGCTCTGACCAGTGTGACCCTGTTCTCCCCCCTTGTGACTGTGCTTTGACCAGTATGATCCTGTGCTCCCCCTTGTGACTGTGCTCTGACCAGTATGATCCTGTTCTCCCCCCTTGTGACTGTGCTCTGACCAGTATGATCCTGTGCTCCCCCTTGTGACTGTGTTCTGACCAATATGATCCTGTGCTCCCCCCTTGTGACTGTGCTCTGACCAATATGATCCTGTGCTCCCCCCTTGTGACTGTACTCTGACCAGTATGATCCTGTGCTCCCCCTTGTGACTGTGGTCTGACCAGTATGATCATGTGCTCCCCCTTGTGACTGTGCTCTGACCAGTATGATCATGTGCTCCCCCTTGTGACTGTGCTGTGACCAGTGTGGTCCTGTTCTCCCCCCTTGTGACTGTGCTCTGACTAGTATGATCCTGTTCTCCCCCCTTGTGACTGTGCTCTGACTAGTATGATCCTGTTCTCCCCCCCTTGTGACTGTGCTCTGACCAATATGATCCTGTTCTCCCCCCTTGTGATTGTGCTCTGACCAGTGTGATCCTGTGCTCCCCCCTTTTGACTGTGCTCTGTCCAGTATGATCCTGTTCTCCCCCTTTATGACTGTGCTCTGACCAGTGTGATCTTGTTCTCCCCCCTTGTGACTGTGCTCTGACCAATATGATCCTGTGCTCCCCCCTTGTGACTGTGCTCTGACCAATATGATCCTGTTCTCCCCCCTTGTGACTGTGCTCTGACCAATATGATCCTGTTCTCCCCCCTTGTGACTGTGCTCTGACCAGTATGATCCTGTGCTCCCCCTTGTGACTGTGCTCTGACCAGTATGCTCCTGTGCTCCCAACTTGTGACTTTGCTCTGACCAGTATGCTCCTGTGCTCCCCCATGTGACTGTGCTCTGACCAGTGTGATCCTGTGCTCCCCCCTTGTGACTGTGCTCTGACCAGTATGATCCTGTGCTTCCCCCTTGTGACTGTGTTCTGATCAGTGTGATCCTGTGCTCCCCCCTTGTGACTGTGTTCTGATCAGTGTGATCCTGTTCTCCCCCCTTGTGACTGTGCTCTGACCAGTATGCTCCTGTGCTCCCAACTTGTGACTGTGCTCTGACCAATATGATCCTGTTCTCCCCCCTTGTGACTGTGCTCTGACCAGTATGCTCCTGTTCTCCCCCTTGTGACTGTGCTCTGACCAGTATGCTCCTGTGCTCCCCCTTGTGACTGTGCTCTGACCAGTATGATCCTGTGCTCCCCCCTTGTGACTGTACTCTGACCAGTGTGATCCTGTGCTCCCCCTTGTGACTGTGCTCTGACTAGTGTGATCCTGTGCCACTCCCCCTTTGTGACTGTGCTCTGACCAGTATGCTCCTGTGCTCCCCCTTGTGACTGTGCTCTGACCAGTGTGATCCTGTGCTCCCCCCTTGTGACTGCTCTGACCAGTGTGATCCTGTGCTCCCCCTTGTGACTGTGCTCTGACCAGTATGCTCCTGTGCTCCCAACTTGTGACTGTGCTCTGACCAGTGTGATCCTGTGCTCCCCCTTGTGACTGTGCTCTGACCAGTATGCTCCTGTTCTCCCCCTTGTGACTGTGCTCTGACCAGTATGCTCCTGTGCTCCCCTTGTGACTGTGCTCTGACCAGTATGATCCTGTGCTCCCCCCTTGTGACTGTACTCTGACCAGTGTGATCCTGTGCTCCCCCTTGTGACTGTGCTCTGACTAGTGTGATCCTGTGCCACTCCCCCTTGTGACTGTGCTCTCACCAGTATGCTCCTGTGCTCCCCCTTGTGACTGTGCTCTGACCAGTGTGATCCTGTGCTCCCCCCTTGTGACTGTGCTCTGACCAGTGTGATCCTGTACTCCCCCTTGTGACTGTGCTCTGACCAGTGTGATCCTGTTCTCCCCCTTGTGACTGTGCTCTGACCAGTGTGATCCTGTGCCCCTCTTGTGACTGTGCTCTGACCAGTATGATCCTGTTCTCCCCCCTTGTGACTGTGCTCTGACCAGTATGATCCTGTGCTCCCCCTTGTGGCTGTGTTCTGACCAGTATGATCCTGTGCTCCCAACTTGTGACTGTGCTCTGACCAGTGTGATCCTGTGCTCCCCCTTGTGACTGTGCTCTGACCAGTGTGATCCTGTGCTCCCCCTTGTGACTGTGCTCTGACCAGTGTGATCCTGTACTCCCCCTTGTGACTGTGCTCTGACTAGTGTGATCCTGTGCCCCTCCCTCTTTGTGACTGTGCTCTTGTCAGTGTGTCTCTGTGCTTCCTACACTTTTGCTTGGGTAATGTTCAGTTTAATTCTGTTCTCATTCATGTTTGAGCATTTTTTTTTCTTCATGTTTTTTTTACATTCCTTCTAAAGCCCACTGGGTGTCACTCTCTTCCACCAATGTGCAGAATAGCTCCCTTTCTTTATTATGCACATCACTTGCCAGTTGCCATTACTCTGTTTTGGTTTATATATCTCTGTTGTATCTATCTATCTATCTATCTATCTATCTATCTATCTATCTATCTATCTATATCTATCTATTTATCTATTTGTCTCTATCTATCTATCTATCTGTCTCTATCTGTCTGTCTGCCTGTCTATCTATCTATCTATCTATCTATCTATCTATCTATCTATCTATCTATCTATCTCCGTTTAAAAGGGATAGGCTACTTGAAATATTTTATCGTTTAAAAAGATAGATAATCCCGTTATTACCCACTCCCCAGTTTTGCATAACCAACACAGTTATATTAATATACTTGTTACCTCTGTGATTAACCTATATCTTAGCCCCTGCAGACTGTCCCCTTATCCCAGTGTTTTTTTGTTGTTGCTTTTTTACAATCTTGCATTTTAGTCAATTAATGCTGGTACTTGTGAACCCATTATCATTTTCCGCAGGAGTGATCACGTTAGCTGTATGGCACACATGAAGTAGCACTGTCTAACTATAGTATAAAATTGTAAAAATCCATGACTCTCACCCTTTAACCCATGACTCTCACTCAACATTAACAACCGTTTAGATGCCAAGAGGCCAATTTATCAAAGGTCTTGCGGACCTGATCCAATAGTGCGGATTAGGTCCGCAAGACCTCGCTGAATGAGGAGAGCAATACGCTCACCGTATTCAGCATTGCACCAGCTGGTGCAACGCTGCTCCCTGCAGACTCGCGGCCAATAGGCCGCCAGCAGGGAGGTGTCAATCAACCTGATCGTACTCGATGTGGTTGAATTGTGGCAATTCCTGCCCGCCTGCTCAGAGCAGGCGGACAGGGTTATGGACCAGCTGTCTTTAGACCGCTGCTTCATAACTGCTGTTTCTGGCGAGTCTGAAGACTCGCCAGAAACACGGGCCCACAAGCTCCATACGGAACTTGATAAATGGGCCTCCAATTCTCAACTTTTAACTCTTGAAATTCTGGCACCCAAATCAGGATCTTATACTATTCACTTATATTTTTGCAACACAACAGTCATCACTCTTCTTGCCTTGGACCCCCACACACACACACATTCTCCAGTACTCCACAAAGTGGATCTAATTTAATCT
Source organism: Bombina bombina (assembly GCF_027579735.1). Lineage (NCBI taxonomy): Eukaryota > Metazoa > Chordata > Amphibia > Anura > Bombinatoridae > Bombina > Bombina bombina. Next base: position 553,408,905 of record NC_069505.1, on the reverse strand, counting down.
ATCATATTCTAATACTTGAACTTGTCATATATTTTCAAAGGCTAGTAGGGAAAAGAGTTCAACCTGTTTAAACTGTAACATAGATAGGGCTCAAAATATGTATAGCTAATTAAGGAGTAGGGATGGGCGAATGAGTTTATATTCGAATTCGACTGTTAGAACAAATGTTATTGTAGAAATTCGATTTACATAATCGAATGTTGATAAGAAAGAATATTTATAAAAATTCTATTATCGAATGTTATTTACAGTTTTCGAATGTCACATTTATACAACACAGTTGTAGACTAGAAATACTATTTTGAATATTACATTTATAAAACACAGTATTGGACTAGAAATACTATTTTGAATTTTAATGTCACATTCGAATGTAGCATTCAAATATTACATTTATAAAACACAGTTGTAGACTATAAATACTATTTGCGGCTGGAGTTTTGTCGTTAGAGTTCTAACGCTCAATTCAGCCAAGACTCTAAATACCAGCGTTAGAAAGATCCCATTGAAAAGACATTTATAAAACACAGTTGTAGACTATAAATACTATTTCGAATTTAAATGTTAAATTCCAATATCACATTCGAATTTGAATATTACATTTAGAAATTGAATGTGATATAAAATACATAGCTAAACATTCTATTATTCGATCAAATATTTTCGAATGTTAATGAAAAATTCGAAAACGAAAATTCAAAAATAGAATGTTAGAATGTTATATAAATATTTTAAATTTGATTCGAACGAACGTATCAAAATTTGTTTTAAATTTCAAATTTTTGGAAACATTTGCCCATCCCTATTAAGGAGCCAGCTAGAAAACTGAGAAGCCAGCTAGAAAACTGAGGAGCCAGCTAGAAAACTGAGGAGCCTGCTAGAGAACTAAGGAGCCAGCTAGAGAACTGAGGAGCCTGCTAGAGAACTGAGGAGCCAGCTAGAGAACTGAGGAGCCTGCTAGAGAACTGAGGAGCCTTCTAGAGAACTGAGGAGCCAGCTAGAAAACTGAGGAGCCTGCTAGAGAACTGAGGAGCCTGCTAGAGAACCGAGGAGCCTGCTAGAGAACTGAGGAGCCTGCTAGAGAACTGAGGAGCCTGCTAGAGAACTGAGGAGCCTGCTAGGAAACGGAGGACCCTGCTAGAAAACTGAGGAGCCAGATAGAAAACTGAGGAGCCTGCTAGAGAGCTGAGGAGCCTGCTAGGAAACGGAGGAGCCTGCTAGAAAACTGAGGAGCCAGCTAGAAAACTGAGGAGCCTGCTAGAAAACCGAGGAGCCGGCTAGAAAACGGAGGAGCCTGCTAGAAAACGGAGGAGCCTGCTAGAAAATTGAGGAGCCATCTAGAAAACTGAGGAGCCTGCTAGAAAACTGAGGAGCCTGCTAGAAAACTAAGGAGCCAGCTAGAAAACTGAAGAGCCAGCTAGAAAACTGAGGAGCCTGCTAGAGAACTGAGGAGCCTGCTAGAGAACTGAGGAGCCTGCTAGAGAACTGAGGAGCCTGATAGAAAACTGAGGAGCCTGCTAGAGAACTGAGGAGCCTGCTAGAGATACATAGCTAAACATTCTATTATTCGAACAAATATTTTCGAATGTTAATGAAAAATTCGAAAACGAAAATTCAAAAATAGAATGTTAGAATGTTATATAAATATTTTGAATTTGATTCGAACGAACGTATCAAAATTCGTTTTAAATTTCAAATTTTTAGAAACATTTGCCCATCCCTATTAAGGAGCCAGATAGAAAACTGAGAAGCCAGCTAGAAAACTGAGGAGCCAGCTAGAAAACTGAGGAGCCTGCTAGAGAACTGAGGAGCCAGCTAGAGAACTGAGGAGCCTGCTAGAGAACTGAGGAGCCTGCTAGAGAACTGAGGAGCTGGCTAGAAAACGGAGGAGCCTGCTAGAAAACGGAGGAGCCTGCTAGAAAACGGAGGAGCCTGCTAGAAAACTAAGGAGCCTGCTAGAAAACTGAGGAGCCTGCGGAGCCTGCTAGAAAACTAAGGAGCCAGCTAGAAAACTGAAGAGCCAGCTAGAAAGCTGAGGAGCCTGCTAGAGAACTGAGGAGCCTGCTAGAGAACTGAGGAGCCTGATAGAAAACTGAGGAGCCTGCTAGAAAACTGAGGAGCCTGCTAGAGAACTGAGGAGCCAGCTAGAGAACTGAGGAGTCTGCTAGAAAACTGAGGAGCCTGTAAGAGAACTGAGGAACCTGCTAGAAAACTGAGAAGCCTGCTAGAGAACTGAGGAGCCTGTTAGATAACTGAAGAGCCATATCGAAAACGGAGGCGCCTGCTAGAGAACTGAGGAGCCTGCTAGAAAATTGAGGAGCCTGCTAGAAAACTGAGGAGCCTACTAGAAAACTGAGGAGCCAGCTAGAAAACTGAGGAGCCTGTTAGAGAACTGAGGAGCCAGCTAGAGAACTGAGGAGCCTGCTAGAGAACTGAGGAGCCTGCTAGAAAACCGGGGAGCCTGTTAGAGAACTGAGGAGCCTGCTAGAAAACTGAGGAGCCTGCTAGAAAACTGAGGAGCCTGCTAGAAAACTGAGGAGCCAGCTAGAAAACTGAGCTGCCTGCTAGAGAACTAAGGAGCCAGCTAGAGAACTGAGGAGGGAGCTTGCTAGAGAACTGAGGAGCCTGTTAGAGAACTGAGGAGCCAGCTAGAAAATGGAGGACCCAGCTAGAAAACTGAGGAGCCAGCTAGAGAACTGAGGAGCCAGCTAGAGAACTGAGGAGCCAGTTATACTTTTTTGGAAGGTGAACAACAAGGGTTTTTGTATTGAGATATATGGAGAATAAATGAAAAATTAGGACCTAAGATAAAAAAAATTCTAGGATGTGTAGTTCTGGGGATTTCACAAGTCTTGATTGACAACATGTCCCCAACCTTTCACTGTTCTGAGGTTTAATTTCTCATCCTGCAAGGAACTGCAGACAAACCTAGTTTAGGGATTCTCACCATGGGATGTCACCTATCCCTTTAGCTAGGCCGTGACCCAAAATTTGGAAAAGAGTGGAAAAACCTATATTGTTTGTTCTTTGTTCCTAAACCAGGATAAAAGGACGATCCACTTCAAATATTAAAGAGCACTATTTAATCATGTTAATATTGATTGCATTAAAAAAAAGTTAAAGGGACATTCTTTTAAACAACTTTCCAATTTAGTTTTATCAATAGCTTTGTTCTCTTGGTATTCTTAGTTGAAAGCTAAACCTAAGTAGGCTCATATGCTATTAACCCTTGAAGGCCGCCTCTTATCTGAAAGAATGTTGACAGTTTTTCACAACTAGAGGGCATTAGTGTGCCATGTGAATAACATTGTGCTTACTCCTGTGGAGTTACATAGGAGTCAGCACTGATTGGATAATATCCAACTCTGTCAAAAGAACTAAAATAAGGGGGCAGTCTCCCAAAGCTTAATTACAAGGTAATCACAGAGGTAAAAAGTATAGTTATTTAACTATGTTGGCAGTGAAAAACTGGGGAATGGGTAATAAAGGGATTATCTATACTTTTAAGCAATACAAATTCTGGTGTAGACTGTCCCTTTAAATATGTTAAAAGGGACCTCCGCATGTAAACTATTCTGTGGTTGTTCAGCCTCAAAATAGTTTTCAAAGCTCTTCGTATTAACTCTGTGGTTGGTACTTGAATGTGCACAAGGTGAAGATCTCAGAGCAGTATTAATATATCTTAATTTACAGGATATTGGTATATATATCAGAGTATTGATATAATGGACTTTATAGGTTAACACAACCATATAACCTTAACCAGCAGCAGAGCGGCATCGTGAACTTTGAAAGTATGCCAGGAGTGGACTAGCCCAGAGGCGGAACTTTAACTTTCTACAATGATCATTTTTTAGTGAAACATTTTCTGCAGATAATTTTGTAATGAAATTCAATTTTAAATTGGGCAGTTACACTAAAGCACCAGGTCAGCTGCAATGTGTTGATTAACTGGAAAATAGAGCAATTTTTAAAGTTTTATAATATATTGCAGAAGTTGAAAAGAGAATTAAATACATTTTTGTTAAGTTTTTAAAATGTCTCTTTAATAAATTTATTCCTTCGTTCTTGGTCTAACATTTGATTTTTATAAAGTAAAAAGGTAATAATTACGCGGTGCATTGCTTACAAGAACGTCTTTCATTCAGGAGTCACAGGTTTGCAGAAGGGGAAAGGCTAGATGGCGGGTTGAAAAAATTCCTGAGAGACAGTTATCTATCAGTGCGCTGCTGCTGCTCCATATTTGTTCCGTGTTAAGAAAAACTTAAGTGCAGCCAGAGCACAGAGCTGTTTGAAGAGAACAGCCTTATGTTAAAGCACTAATAGTTCCTGTATGTATCCTGTTCTTTTGGCAGACATGCTGCGTTTTCTGCAATGACATCTCGGATTACAGCATGTTCTGCCTTGGGGTTGACTAGCAATAACTATTGGTTATATCCATGGGAACACAGACATGTCCTTGAGTTACTCAGTTTTATCTTCAAGAGTCTAGAAGTAACTACTCATGATCCCACAGGAACTACCCTTAATGCAGTCTAGATGTTACTATGCCATACAATTCTATACTTAAGGCAGTCTAGTATGCAGTCTAGATGTAACTATGCCATACAATTCTATACTTAAGGCAGTCTAGTATGCAGTCTAGATGTAACTATGCCATACAATTCTATACTTAAGGCAGTCTAGATTTACGTAAGACATAATCTTACATGAACTTAAACAAGTCATGAAGTAACTAGAAGTAACTATGCCTTATCCTCCTAGGAACTATCACAAGACCTGGAGTAGCTAGGTTGTACCTCAAAGACAGAGGTATAACCTAAGTTTAAGTGTAGAGGAACTGTGTTCTGTGGTAACTAGGTTCTACTCCCAAGGCAATCTAGAAAATAACTACGCCTTTACACTACAGGAATTACCCAAGTAATTAAGTAACTAGACTCCCCAATACAATCTAGAATTAACTAAGCCTTAATTCTACTGGTATTTACATAAGCCACTGAGTAATTAGACACAGCCCCCAAGGAACTGTGTCCTGTAGTTACTAGGGTCCAAACGCAAGGCACTTAGAATAAACAGTTCTGTATCATCACAGGAACTGGGACATTTTTTGAATACCTACTCTACCTCAAGTGCAGTCTCCACAGGACCAGATATTTGTTCTGTAGCTACTAAATTCTACAACCATAGCAGTCTAAACGTATCCATGCTGTATTCGTAACTAGACTCTAGCCCAAATGCAACCTAGAACTAAATATGCTTTATCCCAAAGAAGCTGAGACAAGTCCTGTAGTTACTAGATTCCAACCCCAAGGCAGTCTAGTAACTCAATTTTAAACCTAAAGGAGCTTACACAAGTCACAGGATAACTAGATTCAGTCACAAAGGCAACTGCAAAGTAACTATACCTTATACACATAGGACCTGATACAAGTCCTAGAGTAACTAGGTTGTTAATAAAAATAGCTTATAAGTAACTATGCTTTAAGTATGCTGTACTAGAAATGAAGCAACTCATGTAGTTACTTGAAGTAGTGAAGAAACTATGTCTTATACAAACTGAGACAAGTCATGTAGCCCCAAGGCAGAACATGCTGTGATCTGAGATGTCATCTCAGAAAATGCAGCATGTCTGCAGAAAAAAAGGGATACATGAGGGATCCGTTGGCACTTTCGCTTTGCACCGCTGCTCAACAACAGTTTTTTTAAATAGCACTTTGCTCTGGCTGCATGGTGTACATTTTCCTTAGCTCAGTGCAGCCACAGCATGGCACTGTTTGAAGAGAATGGTCAAATACGGGGTAGCACTGCAAATCAGCACTGCATTGATTAATGACTGCCTCTTTTTATTTCAACCAATATAATATATAAAACTTTAAAATTTGCTTTATTCTCCAGTTAGTATATTGCATTTGAGCTGCTGCTTTAGTATAACTGCCTAATTTAAAACTGTATTTCATTTAAAAATGACCTGCAGAAACATTTAGACTAAAAAAATGTCATCGCAGAAAATGAAAAAAAGTTCTGCCTCTGGGTCATGTAGTAACTAGACTATAACCAAGACAACCTAGATGTAACTATGCCAAGTTCTTACAGAAACAGGCGAAAAAATACTGGAGAAAAAAAAAGGTTCTATGCTCAAGGTAGTATAGAAGAACATATGCATTATCTTCACATGAACTCAGAGATAACTAAGGCAATGGGGAGAAATCTCAGAATAAACAGATACAATTCTAGGAATAGCATGGCTCTATTTAAAGATACCGAGACATGTCCAGAGGGAACTAGGCCTTTTCACCATATGAAATTAGACAATTCTAGATAAACAGGCCTTGGCCTTACTGGGATTGAAACAGCGCTCTTGTGTGTTGTGTGTATCCTTGGTTGAAAAGCATACATAGATAAGCTTAGGAGCTGGCAGCTAGCTGCTGATTGGTGGCTGCACATATGTACCTCTTGTCATTGGCTTACATGTGTTTAGCTAGCTTCAAGTAGCGCATTGCTGTCCCTTCAATAAAGGATAAAAATAGAATGAAGCAAAATTGATAATAAAAGTAATTTGGAAATTTGTTTAAAAATATTTCGCTGCATCTGAGTCATAAAATGTTTTGAGTTTTATGTCCCTTTACTGTAGTACCCTGAACAAACTATCTCTTAAAATCCACAGTATAGTAAAGATGGGCTCATTATACTCCCAATATATATATATATTAGTAAAGATATCAAATAGTAAGTGCAAAAAAATTAATACAAAAATAACAATACCAATTACTGTCAGCGAAAAACACAAGGTCCAGTTTTTAGATACACAAGACATTAATTATTTTCTATGTATGGTTTGTCACTTTAACGCAGGGATGCAGATCTTTGGACTTCCAGATGTTTCAGAACTACATTTCCCATGATGCTCAACTGGACTTCAGAGTGCCTAAGCATCATGGGTAATGTAGTTCTGAAACATCAGGAGGGTCAAGGTTCCCCATTCCTGCTTTAACGGGACAGGAAACCCCAAAATTTCCTTTCATAATTTGGATAGAATATACAATTTAAAACAACTTTCCAATTTACTTATATTATCAAATGTGCTTCATTCTCTTGGTATCCTTTGCTGAAGGAACAGCATTGCTCTACTGCCAGCTAGATGAACTCATCTAGTTAGCCAATCACAAGAGACAAATGTGTGCAAGCACCAATAAGTAGCAGCTCCCACTAGTGTAAGATATGTACATATTCTTTTTCAACACAGGATATCAAGAGAACAAAGCACATTGTAAAATATAAGTGTTTTAAAATGAAATGTTCTATCTGAATCATGCAAATTTATTTTTCACTTTCCTATCCCTTTAACCATTTAATTACCAAAGGCTTTATAAATATATTATTTATTTCATGTAATTAGCAAGAGTCCATGAGCTAGTGACGTATGGGATATACATTCCTACCAGGAGGGGCAAAGTTTCCCAAACCTCAAAATGCCTATAAATACACCCCTCACCACACCCACAATTCAGTTTTACAAACTTTGCCTCCTATGGAGGTGGTGAAGTAAGTTTGTGCTAGATTCTACGTTGATATGCGCTCCGCAGCAAGTTGGAGCCCGGTTTTCCTCTCAGCGTGCAGTGAATGTCAGAGGGATGTGAGGAGAGTATTGCCTATTTTGAATGCAGTGATCTCCTTCTACGGGGTCTATTTCATAGGTTCTCTGTTATCGGTCGTAGAGATTCATCTCTTACCTCCCTTTTCAGATCGACGATATACTCTTATTTATATACCATTACCTCTGCTGATTTTCGTTTCAGTACTGGTTTGGCTTTCTACAAACATGTAGATGAGTGTCCTGGGGTAAGTAAGTCTTATTTTCTGTGACACTCTAAGCTATGGTTGGGCACTTTGTTTATAAAGTTCTAAATATATGTATTCAAACATTTATTTGCCTTGACTCAGGATGTTCAACATTCCTTATTTTCAGACAGTCAGTTTCATATTTGGGATAATGCATTTGAATCAATCATTTTTTCTTACCTTAAAAATTTGACTTTTTTTCCCTGTGGGCTGTTAGGCTCGCGGGGGCTGAAAATGCTTCATTTTATTGAGTCATTCTTGGCGCGGACTTTTTTGGCGCAAAAAATCTTTTCTGTTTCCGGCGTCATACGTGTCGCCGGAAGTTGCGTCATTTTTGACGTCCTTTTGCGGCAAAGATGTCGGCGTTCCGGATGTGGCGTCATTTTTGGCGCCAAAAAGTATTTAGGCGCCAAATAATGTGGGCGTCTTATTTGGCGCTAAAAAATATGGGCGTCGCTTTTGTCTCCACATTATTTCAGTCTCATTTTTTCTTTGCTTCTGGTTGCTAGAAGCTTGTTTATTGGCATTTTTTCCCATTCCTGAAACTGTCATTTAAGGAATTTGATCAATTTTGCTTTATATGTTGTTTTTTCTCTTACATATTGCAAGATGTCTCACGTTGCATCTGAGTCAGAAGATACTTCAGGAAAATCGCTGTCTAGTGCTGGAACTACCAAAGCTAAGTGTATCTGCTGTAAACTTTTGGTAGCTATTCCTCCAGCTGTTGTTTGTATTAATTGTCATGACAAACTTGTTAATGCAGATAATATTTCCTTTAGTAATGTACCATTGCCTGTTGCAGTTCCTTCAACATCTAAGGTTCAGAATGTTCCTGAGAATATAAGAGATTTTGTTTCTGAATCCATCAAGAAGGCTATGTCTGTTATTCCTCCTTCTAGTAAACATAAAAAATCTTTTAAAACTTCTCTTTCTACAGATAAATTTTTAAATGAACATCATCATTCTGATTCTGATGACTCTTCTGGTTCAGAGGATTCTGTCTCAGAGATTGATGCTGATATTTATTTAAAATGGAATTTATTCGTTCTTTACTTAAAGAAGTACTAATTGTTTTAGAAATTGAGGATTCTGGTCCTCTTGATACTAATTCTAAACGTTTAGATAAGGTCTTTAAATCTCCTGTGGTTATTCCAGAAGTTTTTCCTGTTCCTAATGCTATTTCTGAAGTAATTTCCAGAGAATGGGATAAATTGGGTAATTCATTTACTCCTTCTAAACGTTTTAAGCAATTATATCCTGTGCCGTCTGACAGATTAGAATTTTGGGACAAAATCCCTAGAGTTGATGGGGCTATTTCTACCCTTGCTAAACGTACTACTATTCCTACGTCAGATGGTACTTCGTTTAAGGATCCTTTAGATAGGAAAATTGAATCCTTTCTAAGAAAAGCTTATCTGTGTTCAGGTAATCTTCTTAGACCTGCTATATCATTGGCTGATGTTGCTGCAGCTTCAACTTTTTGGTTGGAAACTTTAGCGCAACAAGTAACAGATCATGATTCTCATAATATTATTATTATTCTTTAATATGCTAATAATTTTATCTGTGATGCCATTTTTGATATTATCAGAGTTGATGTCAGGTTTATGTCTCTAGCTATTTTAGCTAGAAGAGCTTTATGGCTTAAAACTTGGAATGCTGATATGGCTTCTAAATCAACTCTACTTTCCATTTCTTTCCAGGGTAACAAATTATTTGGTTCTCAGTTGGATTCTATTATCTCAACTGTTACTGGTGGGAAAGGAACTTTTTTACCACAGGATAAAAAATCTAAGGGTAAAAACAGGGCTAATAATCGTTTTCGTTCCTTTCGTTTCAACAAAGAACAAAAGCCTGATCCTTCATCCTCAGGAGCAGTTTCAGTTTGGAAACCATCTCCAGTCTGGAATAAATCCAAGCCTTCTAGAAAGGCAAAGCCAGCTTCTAAGTCCACATGAAGGTGCGACCCTCATTCCAGCTCAGCTGGTAGGGGGCAGGTTACGTTTTTTCAAAGAAATTTGAATCAATTCTGTTCACAATCTTTGGATTCAGAACATTGTTTCAGAAGGGTACAGAATTGGTTTCAAGATGAGACCTCCTGCAAAGAGATTTTTTCTTTCCCGTGTCCCAGTAAATCCAGTGAAAGCTCAAGCATTTCTGAAATGTGTTTCAGATCTAGAGTTGGCTGGAGTAATTATGCCAGTTCCAGTTCTGGAACAGGGGATGGGGTTTTATTCAAATCTCTTCATTGTACCAAAGAAGGAGAATTCCTTCAGACCAGTTCTGGATCTAAAAATATTGAATCGTTATGTAAGGATACCAACGTTCAAAATGGTAACTGTAAGGGCTATCTTGCCTTTTGTTCAGCAAGGGCATTATATGTCCACAATAGATTTACAGGATGCATATCTGCATATTCCGATTCATCCAGATCATTATCAGTTCCTGAGATTCTCTTTTCTGGACAAGCATTACCAGTTTGTGGCTCTGCTGTTTGGCCTAGCTACAGCTCCAAGAATTTTTACAAAGGTTCTCGGTGCCCTTCTGTCTGTAATCAGAGAACAGGGTATTGTGGTATTTCCTTATTTGGACGATATCTTGGTACTTGCTCAGTCTTTACATTTAGCAGAATCTCATACAAATCGTCTTGTGTTGTTTCTTCAAGATCATGGTTGGAGGATCAATTCACCAAAAAGTTCATTGATTCCTCAGACAAGGGTAACCTTTCTGGGTTTCCAGATAGATTCAGTGTCCATGACTCTGTCTTTAACAGACAAGAGACGTCTAAAATTGATTTCAGCTTGTCGAAACCTTCAGTCACAATCATTCCCTTCGGTAGCCTTATGCATGGAAATTCTAGGTCTTATGACTGCTGCATCGGACGCGATCCCCTTTGCTCGTTTTCACATGCGACCTCTTCAGCTCTGTATGCTGAATCAATGGTGCAAGGATTACACAAAGATATCTCAATTAATATCTTTAAAACCGATTGTACGACACTCTCTAACGTGGTGGACAGATCACCATCGTTTAATTCAGGGGGCTTCTTTTGTGCTTCCGACCTGGACTGTAATTTCAACAGATGCAAGTCTCACGGGTTGGGGAGCTGTGTGGGGATCTCTGACGGCACAAGGAGTTTGGGAATCTCAGGAGGTGAGATTACCGATCAATATTTTGGAACTCCGTGCAATTTTCAGAGCTCTTCAGTCTTGGCCTCTTCTGAAGAGAGAATCGTTCATTTGTTTTCAGACAGACAATGTCACAACTGTGGCATACATCAATCATCAAGGAGGGACTCACAGTCCTCTGGCTATGAAAGAAGTATCTCAAATTTTGGTTTGGGCGGAATCCAGCTCCTGTCTAATCTCTGCGGTTCATATCCCAGGTATAGACAATTGGGAAGCGGATTATCTCAGTCGCCAAACGTTGCATCCGGGCGAATGGTCTCTTCACCCAGAGGTATTTCTTCAGATTGTTCAAATGTGGGAGCTTCCAGAAATAGATCTGATGGCGTCTCATCTAAACAAGAAACTTCCCAGGTATCTGTCCAGATCCCGGGATCCTCAGGCGGAAGCAGTGGATGGATTATCACTTCCTTGGAAGTATCATCCTGCCTATATCTTTCCGCCTCTAGTTCTTCTTCCAAGAGTAATCTCCAAGATTCTGAAGGAATGCTCGTTTGTTCTGCTGGCAGCTCCGGCATGGCCTCACAGGTTTTGGTATGCGGATCTTGTCCGGATGGCCTCTTGCCATCCGTGGACTCTTCCGCTAAGACCAGACCTTCTGTCACAAGGTCCTTTTTTCCATCAGGATCTCAAATCCTTAAATTTAAAGGTATGGAGATTGAACGCTTGATTCTTGGTCAAAGAGGTTTCTCTGACTCTGTGATTAATACTATGTTACAGGCTCGTAAATCTGTATCCAGAGAGATATATTATAGAGTCTGGAAGACTTATATTTCTTGGTGTCTTTCTCATCATTTTTCTTGGCATTCTTTTAGAATTCCGAGAATTTTACAGTTTCTTCAGGATGGTTTAGATAAAGGTTTATCCGCAAGTTCTTTGAAAGGACAAATCTCTGCTCTTTCTGTTCTTTTTAACAGAAAGATTGCTAATCTTCCTGATATTCATTGTTTTGTACAAGCTTTGGTTCGTATAAAACCTGTCATTAAGTCAATTTCTCCTCCTTGGAGTTTGAATTTGGTTCTGGGGGCTCTTCAAGCTCCTCCGTTTGAACCTATGCATTCATTAGACATTAAATTACTTTCTTGGAAAGTTTTGTTCCTTTTGGCGATCTCTTCTGCCAGAAGAGTCTCTGAATTATCTGCTCTTTCTTGTGAGTCTCCTTTTCTGATTTTTCATCAGGATAAGGCGGTGTTGCGAACTTCTTTTGAATTTTTACCTAAAGTTGTAAATTCCAACAACATTAGTAGAGAAATTGTGGTTCCTTCATTATGTCCTAATCCTAAGAATTCTAAGGAGAAATCGTTGCATTCTTTGGATGTTGTTAGAGCTTTGAAATATTATGTTGAAGCTACTAAGTCTTTCCGAAAGACTTCTAGTCTATTTGTTATCTTTTCCGGTTCTAGAAAAGGCCAGAAAGCTTCTGCCATTTCTTTGGCATCTTGGTTGAAATCTTTAATTCATCATGCCTATGTCGAGTCGGGTAAAACTCCGCCTCAAAGGATTACAGCTCATTCTACTAGGTCAGTTTCTACTTCCTGGGCGTTTAGGAATGAAGCTTCGATTGATCAGATTTGCAAAGCAGCAACTTGGTCCTCTTTGCATACTTTTACTAAATTCTACCATTTTGATGTATTTTCTTCTTCTGAAGCAGTTTTTGGTAGAAAAGTACTTCAGGCAGCGGTTTCAGTTTGAATCTTCTGTTTATGTTTTTCATTAAACTTTATTTTGGGTGTGGATTATTTTCAGCAGGAATTGGCTGTCTTTATTTTATCCCTCCCTCTCTAGTGACTCTTGCGTGGAAAGATCCACATCTTGGGTAATCATTATCCCATACGTCACTAGCTCATGGACTCTTGCTAATTACATGAAAGAAAACATAATTTATGTAAGAACTTACCTGATAAATTCATTTCTTTCATATTAGCAAGAGTCCATGAGGCCCGCCCTTTTTTGTGGTGGTTATGATTTTTTTGTATAAAGCACAATTATTCCAATTCCTTATTTTATATGCTTTCGCACTTTTTTCTTATCACCCCACTTCTTGGCTATTCGTTAAACTGAATTGTGGGTGTGGTGAGGGGTGTATTTATAGGCATTTTGAGGTTTGGGAAACTTTGCCCCTCCTGGTAGGAATGTATATCCCATACGTCACTAGCTCATGGACTCTTGCTAATATGAAAGAAATGAATTTATCAGGTAAGTTCTTACATAAATTATGTTTTTGCAAAGTATTTTTAGGTGCTGTGGTATTCAGATCTGTCATACTTCGCAATAACGGCACAACAACAAATTCCATTTAAAACTTAATAAATTAACAATTAGCTACAGCTGTCACTGTTCCTGTATACATAACTATAATCATTTTATAATTAGGATTATTAAAACAAACATTGACTGTAGCCATGAGGTTTTTTTTTTTTACATTGGAAATATTGAAGGCTTTTGGTTAGAACTACTAAGTATGAAAACAAATGTAATACTATTTTTTTCACATTTGATACCTCCTTTTTAGAAGTAACCTGATTACTTTTTTGTTTTTATTAAACTGATGTACGCTATTTTAAAATATAAGGTCTACTACAAGCATGCTGTTTTAAGTGACAGGAAAATTAGCCCATTTACAGACGCATGATAAATAACCTGCCATTAGAAGTGGCTAGTTAATTCTACTGCAAGCTCAGATCTCTGGTTAATTTTAAAAGTGTACCCCAATTGGCGCCAAAATAAACTGTACGGTGCCTTTTTAGAAAAAAAAAAAAAAAAAGAAAAGTAGCATCTTTAATTTTTAAAATAACAACCGCACAAAGTAGTTTTTAGGGGTTAAAGTTAGAGGATGTGGGGTGTTAGAAAAGAAACGGCACTGAAAAGTGCCCTTACATTGCGGTTTATGGGGACTGTGTGTTCCCTGTAAATATATATGTATATGCTTGTGTGGCCGCTGTGTTTGCTGTATGCTGATATCACGCTCGTGTCTTCACATAATATTTGTACATATGTTCACCATGACGACCGTCCTCCCCACGTGCACCGAGTGAATGGCGTAGCGAGATGACGTCATTCATATGGGACGGCGTGTGTGTAGTTCGTGTTGGTTCAGGTGTATTTAAACACGGTGAGATGCTTATGCAGGCATATGGTTTTAGGTTTACTGAGGTGGGCCATATTGGGGCATTTGACAAATGTTTTTAACTTGTTTGAATAAAAGTATATTTTTTATGCCAGTGAGTGCCGTTTTTCACCTTGACATGCAATTATATTTGAATGTGCACCCTGGCAACTGTGGATATTGAAGGTCTGTGCTTATCCTCTACGGACGTTGCTTATATGCATATATATTTATGTGTTAATATGTGTATATAGTCATATAAACACATAAATATATATGAATATATTCATATATATATTTTACATTTGCTGGCCATCTTACCGCCTTCGCTGCACTAGGTACTCTGCCGTGTGTCACGGCATGAGAACGAGGCTCCTATTGGAGCCTAAGGAAGTGTGCTCTTGTGAGCACAAAGTTTCCCTGCAATGTGAACGCGAGGGTTGAAGTTCCGATGTAAACACTATGAGGCCTATTTATCAAAGGTCTGTCGGACCTGATCCGACAGTGCGGATCATGTCCGACAGACCTCGCTGAATGCGGACAGCAATATGCTCTCCGTATTCAGCATTGCAACAGCAGCTCTTGTGAGCTGCTGGTGCAACGCCCCCTCTGCAGATTCGCGGCCAATCAGCAGGGGGGTGTCAATCATCGGAGCTTGATAAATGGGCCTCTTTTAGTAAAAATGAAATTCTATTAGTAAAAATTATTTCAATGCTGGGATTGGATCATGGGGCACTGCCTACACTGATAAAAATGCCCCCCAGGCCGATCCTTGCCTTCGTCAAATGCGAAGCTGCAAGACGCCATATATGGTAGGACATTCCATGGCGTCCTAATGGCGTTAAAGCCCAGCGCTGTTTGGACGGCATGGAACGTCCTAACAGAATGAAGGGGTTAATATTTTCACTATTTGCACTATGGATAAGGGTAAATTACACAACAATCTTGTGATCTATTTGTCAATATTTAGAAATCTACTGGTAGATACTAATTTAGGTTTAGATTACGTGTGGAGCACAAATGTTTGTGCACGAGCGATTAAGGGTTTATCTTGGGTGCTTGTGCGCGTTGGGTTTATTGCTCATATTACAAGTTGAAAGTAAACGTTTTCGTTTGAGTGCAATTCAAGTTAGCACGTCCTCAGAGCTGTGGTTAACTATTTCGTGAAGCAAAAAAGTGTCACAAAACACATAAAAAATACATTACAAAGTACACTTAGGGGGGTAGTTATGATCGTGTCAACTTTCCTGCCTTCGTCGGCCCAATACGCCCGCCTAAGCTTGCCTACCTTCGCCGCCGCGGACCTGAAAAAATACGCCTAAGTTATCAATAAATCTGTCAAAAAGCCGCGCACCAAGTACGGGGCGATGAGCAGCGGACTGTGATAGTTAGCACTCATCCGATCTCGCTGCTCTTCGGCTTTTTCCCAGCTTTATTGCTAGCCTGTCACTAAGCACTCACACTAAACTGCACTGTTCTACCCCCTATACCGGCGCCCCCGGAGCCTCCCGCAACTAAATAAAGTTACTAACCCCTAAACCGCCGCTCCTAGACCCCGCCGCAACTATTATAAATGTATTAACCCCTAAACCGCCGCTCCTAGACCCCGCCGCAACACTTATAAATTTATTAACCCCTAAACCGCCGCTCTTGGACACCGCCGCAACCTACATTATACCTAGTAACCCCTATCCTACCCCCCCTATACCGTCGCCCTCTATAATAAAGTTATTAACCCCTATCCTGCTGATCCCGCACCTCGCCGCAACTAAATAAATAGTTTAACCCCTAAACCGCTGCTCCCGGACCCTGCCGCAACCTATATTAAATTTATTAACCCCTAATCTGCCCCCCCTACACCGTCGCCACCTATAATACATTTATTAACCCCTATCCTGCCCCCCACTACACCGCCGCCACTGTAATAAATTTATTAACCCCAAACCTAAGTCTAACACTAACCCTAACACCCCCCCTAACTTAAATATTAATTAAATAAATCTAAATAATATTTCTATTATTAACTAAATGAATCCTATTTAAAACTAAATACTTACCTATAAAATAAACCCTAATATACCTACAATATAAATAATAATTATATTATAGCTATCTTAGGATTTATTTTTATTTTATAGGTAACTTTCAATTTATTTTAACTAGGTACAATAGCTATTAAATAGTTATTAACTATTTAATAGCTTACCTAGCTAAAATAAAGAGAAATTTACCTGTAAAATAAAAACTAACCTAAGTTACAATTACACCTAACACTACACTATACTTTAATAAATTTTTCCTATTTAAAACTAAATACCTGTAAAATAAACCCTAAGATAGCTACAATGTAATTAATAATTACATTGCAGCTATTTTAGGATTTATATTTATTTTACAGGTAACTTTGTATTTATTTTAGCTAGTTAGAATAGTTATTAAATAGTTATTAACTATTTAATAACTACCTAGCTAAAAGAAATACAAAATTACCTGTAAAATAAATCCTAACCTAAGTTACAATTAAACCTAACACTACACTATCATTAAATTAATTAAATAAATTAACTACAAATAACTACAATTAAATACAATTACATAAACTAACTAAAGTACAAAAAATAAAAAAAAGCTAAGTTACAAAAAATAAAAAACATAAGTTACAAACATTTAAAAAATATTACAACAATTTTAAGCTAATTACACCTAATCTAAGCCCCCTAATAAAATAACAAAGCCCCCCAAAATAAAAAAAATCCCTACCCTATTCTACATTTAAAAAGTTCAAAGCACTTTTACCTTACCAGCCCTTAAAAGGGCCTTTTGTGGGGCATGCCCCAAAGAAAACTGCTCTTTTGCCTGTAAAAGAAAAATACAACCCCCCCCAACATTAAAACCCACCACCCACATACCCCTAATCTAACCCAAACCCCCTTTAAAATAACCTAACACTAATCCCCTGAAGATCATCCTACCTTGAGTCGTCTTCACTCAGCCGAGCCACCGATGGAACTGAAGAGGAGATCCGGAGCGCCAGAAGTGATCCTCCAAGGGGCGCTGAAGAAGTCTTCCATCCGATGAAGTGATCCTCCAAGCGGCGCTGAAGAAGTCTTCCATCCAGGCGATGTCATCTTCCAAGCGGCGCTGAAGATCATCTTCCATCCGGGCGATGTCATCTTC
Organism: Bombina bombina; assembly: GCF_027579735.1. NCBI lineage: Eukaryota > Metazoa > Chordata > Amphibia > Anura > Bombinatoridae > Bombina > Bombina bombina. The sequence continues at coordinate 553,391,598 of NC_069505.1, read as the reverse complement.
CAAGCGGGGTCTTCAATCTTCTTGCTTCAGGATCCATCTTCATCCCGCCGACGCGGAACATCCTTCTTCCCAGACGGACTAACGACGAATGAAGGCTCCTTTAAGGGACGTCATCCAAGATGGCGTCCCTTCAATTCCCATTGGCTGATAGGATTGGCTGATAGGATTCTATTGGCTGTTCCGATCAGCCAATAGAATGCGATCTCAATCTGATTGGCTGATTCAATCAGCCAATCAGATTTTTCCTACCTTAATTCCGATTGGCTGATAGAATCCTATCAGCCAATCGGAATTGAAGGGACGCCATATTGGATGACATAAGCATTTCACCATGTTTAAATACACCTGAACCGACACGAACTACACACACGCCGTCCCGTAAGAATGACGTCATCTTGCTACGCCATTCACTCGGTGCACGTGGGGAGGACGGTCGTCATGGTGACCATATGTACAAATATTATGTGAAGACACGAGCGTGATATCAGCATACAGAAAAACACAGTGGCCACATCCTTCTTCCCCGACGGACTAACGACGAATGAAGGCTCGTTTAAGAGACGTCATCCAAGATGGCGTCCCTTCAATTCCGATTGGCTGATAGGATTCTATCAGCTAATCGGAATTAAGGTAGGAGAAATGAATCAGCCAATCAGATTGAGATCGCATTCTATTGGCTGATCGGAACAGCCAATAGAATCCTATCAGCCAATCGGAATTGAAGGGACGCCATCTTGGATGACGTCCCTTAAAGGAGCCTTCATTCGTCGTTAGTCCGTCGGGGAAGAAGGATGTTCCGTGTCGGCGGGATGAAGATGGATCCTGAAGCAAGAAGATTGAAGACCCCGCTTGGAAGATGACATCGCCCGGATGGAAGACTTCTTCAGCGCCGCTTGGAGGATCACTTCATCGGATGGAAGATTTCTTTAGCGCCCTTTGGAGGATCACTTCTGGCGCTCCGGATCTCCTCTTCAGTTCCATTGGTGGCTCGGCTGAGTGAAGACGACTCAAGGTAGGATGATCTTCAGGGGATTAGTGTTAGGTTATTTTAAGGGGGGTTTGGGTTAGATTAGGGGTATGTGGGTGGTGGGTTTTAATGTTGGGGGGGTTGTATTTTTCTTTTACAGGCAAAAGAGCAGTTTTCTTTGGGGCATGCCCCACAAAAGGCCCTTTTAAGGGCTGGTAAGGTAAAAGAGCTTTGAACTTTTTAAATGTAGAATAGGGTAGGGAATTTTTTTATTTTGGGGGGCTTTGTTATTTTATTAGGGGACTTAGATTAGGTGTAATTAGCTTAAAATTGTTGTAATATTTTTTAAATGTTTGTAATTTATGTTTTTTATTTTTTGTAACTTAGCTTTTTTTATTTTTTGTACTTTAGTTAGTTTATGTAATTGTATTTAATTGTAGTTATTTGTAGTTAATTTATTTAATTAATTTAATGATAGTGTAGTGTTAGGTTTAATTGTAACTTAGGTTAGGATTTATTTTACAGGTAATTTTGTATTTCTTTTAGATAGGTAGTTATTAAATAGTTAATAACTATTTAATAACTATTCTAACTAGCTAAAATAAATACAAAGTTACCTGTAAAATAAATATAAATCCTAAAATAGCTGCAATGTAATTATTAATTACATTGTAGCTATCTTAGGGTTTATTTTACAGGTAAGTATTTAGTTTTAAATAGGAAAAATTTATTAAAGTATAGTGTAGTGTTAGGTGTAATTGTAACTTAGGTTAGTTTTTATTTTACAGGTAAATTTCTCTTTATTTTAGCTAGGTAGCTATTAAATAGTTAATAACTATTTAATAGCTATTGTACCTAGTTAAAATAAATTGAAAGTTACCTATAAAATAAAAATAAATCCTAAGATAGCTACAATATAATTATTATTTATATTGTAGGTATATTAGGGTTTATTTTATAGGTAAGTATTTAGTTTTAAATAGGATTCATTTAGTTAATAATAGAAATATTATTTAGATTTATTTAATTAATATTTAAGTTAGGGGGGGTGTTAGGGTTAGTGTTAGACTTAGGTTTAGGGGTTAATAATTTTATTACAGTGGCGGTGGTGTAGGGGGGGGCAGGATAGGGGTTAATAAATGTATTATAGGTGGCGATGGTGTAGGGGGGGCAGATTAGAGGTTAATAACTTTATTATAGAGGGCGGCGGTATAGGGGGGGCAGGATAGGGGTTACTAGGTATAATGTAGGTTGCGGCGGTGTCCGGGAGCGGCGGTTTAGGGGTTAATATGTATAGAGTAGCTTGCGGTGGGCTCCGGGAGCGGCGGTTTAGGGGTTAATATGTATAGAGTAGTTTGCGGTGGGCTCCGGGAGCGGCGGTTTAGGAGTTAATATGTATAAAGCTTGCGGTGGGCTCCGGGAGCGGCGGTTTAGGGGTTAACATATTTATTATAGTGGCGGTGGGCTCCGGGAGCGGCGGTTTAGGGGGTAATATATTTATTTAGTTGCGGCGGTGTAGGGGGGGCAGATTAGGGGTGTTTAGACATGTTAGGGTGTTAGGTGCAGACATTTCCCATAGGAATCAATGGGATATCTAGCAGCAGCGAACTTGTACTTACGCTATGGTCAGACTCCCATTGATTCCTATGGGATCCGCCGCCTCCAGGGCGGTGGATTGAAAACCAGGTACGCTGGGCCGGAAAAGTGCCGAGCGTACCTGCTAGTCATTTGATAACTAGCAAAAGTAGTCAGATTGTGCCGCACAATCTGGAGTGACGTAAGCATCGATCTGTGTCGGACTGAGTCCGGCGGATCGAAGTTTACGTCACAAAATTCTACTTTTGCCGGTCTCTAGCCTTTGATAACTAAGGCGAATCAGCCTCGCCACAAATACGCTGCGGAATTCCAGGGTATTTGAGGTTGACGGCTTGATAACTACCCCCCTTACACTCATAATAACACCATCTAATAAAACTTATTCAAAAGAATATTGCAATTTTTTTTATAAGGGCTCAAAGATATGAGGTCTCAGGTGTTAGAAAAAAAAGGCAGACTTTAACATAGATATACATATATCTCTAAAGATGTATGTGTATTATATATATATATATATATATATATATATATATATATATGTATGTGTGTGTACATATGTATTTATATGTGTACATATGTATTTATGTATTTATATGTGTACATATGTATTTATGTATTTATATGTGTACATATGTATTTTTATGTGTACATATGTAATTATATGTGTATATATATATATATATATATTTACAGACATATATACACATATAAACACATAAATACATATGTACATAGACATATATGTATAGGTGCATTGAAGCCCTTTGCAGTTAAGTAGATAAAAGCACGAGAAAGCATTTTTATGAAATATTAATTTTGAATAAAGTGTTATACTATGAGGCCTATTTAACAACGGTCTTGCGGACCTGATCCGACAGTGCGGATCAGGTCCGCAAGACCTCGCTGAATGTGGAGAGCAATACGCTCTCAGTATTCAGCATTGCACCAGAAGCTCACAAGAGCTGCTGGTGCAACGCCGCCCCCTGCAGAATCGCGGCCAATGGGCCGCCAGAAGGGAGGTGTCGTAGTCGATCTGGTTGAATTGTCGCGATCCCTGTCCGCCTGCTCAGAGCAGGCGGACAGGCTTATGGAGCAGCGGTCTTTAGACCGCTGCTTCATAACTGCCGTTTCTGGCGAGTCTGAAGACTCGCCAGAAACATGCGCCCACAATCTCCATACGGAGCTTGATAAATGGGCCTCTAGGTATTTACTTGAAATATTTCACATTCTGCACATAACAGAATATGTTCTTTGTATTTTTAAATATATATTTCTATATATATCTGTATATATCTATACAGTATATAATTATATATTTATATATATATATATATATATATATATATATATATATATATATATATAGGTATAGATATTTATATAGTGTACCAAAATACATGCTATATTTAGCTATATGTAGAAATATGTATTTAAGAATAAATAGAATATATTCTTCTATGTGCAGAACATTGGAAAATAAACTAATCATATTTTCATGTTGGGTTAGTGCACATGAGAATATGCGATCAAGTTTGTGTGCAAGTTGGGTGAAAACAGTTTCAACACATAATACGAGTGCAACCCGACGAATGCAAAAAGCTTACTTCTAGCACAGATAATGCTCGCGCGGGAGCATTGATTAGCGCTACGCTTGTAATCTGGTCCTTACTGTTTAAGCACAGCAGTTTTTTTTATTTACCTCTATACATAAATAAATAACAAAACAGCCCTAGAAGCAACAAATCTTGCCCTAAAAAGGGAGAGTAATATCAAAATGAAACTTTTGTGTTTCAGACAGAGCATGCAGTTTTAATCAACTTTCCAATTTACTTAAATTATCAAATTTGCCTTGTTCCCATGGCATAAATTGTTAAAAAGGCATATCTAGGTAGGCTTAAGAGCAGCAATGCAGTTTTGGGTGCTAACTGCTGATCTGGAGGACTGACACCTTATAATATATCTCTATTTAGGATACCATAATCCTCTGGATTCTTCTAACTTATAAAGTGTTGACGCCACTCGAGGCTTAGAGGCCTATTTATCAAGCTGTCAACCGCAAATACACTGGAATTACGCATCTTAATTGTTGCGAGATTGAGCCGACCTAGTTATCAAAGCCTCAAGACCGGCAAATGTTGAAAATGTGACGTAACATACGATCCCGCGATCTCAATCCGACGCAGTATTACTGTTAGGGGGTAATTGGTAATTTTTGTAAGTAAAAGAGCTGTTTAACTTAGGGCAATGCCCTACAAAAGGCCTTTTAAGGGCTATTGGTAGTTTAGTATTAGATTAGGGGGTGTTTTTATTTTGGGGGGGATTTTTTTATTTTTATAGGGGTATTAGTTTAGGTTTATTTTTTTTATTTTGGATAGCTTTGTTTATTTTTTTCTGTAATTTTACTTTTTTATTTTTTTAACTTTAGCTTCTTGTTATTATGAGTCTTTTCAAAACACCCTGCGTGGTGTGAAATAGACACACTCTGTATTATAGCATTACCGGTTGGTTATAAATAAAAAAAACGTATAAAGTGTCTGTGTGCTAAAATGTACATTGGGGAAACGACCCAAAAAGCACGTGAAAGGATAGTACAACACAAGTCTAGCATAAAAAGAAAAATTATGGAAGCACCAGTAGCCTGTCATTTTTTGGAGGCTGGCCATTCTATTGCTCAGTTAAGGTTCCAGATTATTGACTGGGAACCGCCTCCTAGAAGGGGACAAAATAGGGAATCCCTATTAAAAAAGAGGGAGAGGTTACGGATTCACAAACTTGATGCATTAACCCCAAAGGGGATAAATAGGGAATACGATCTTAATCAATTTTTGTAAAGATTATTCAGACTGCTTTCATTTTTCTGTATATATTTTTTAGTGGTGTAATGTTTTCTTTGTAAATGTTAAAATAGGGGACTATGCCCCTTTAATTTGTTAGAGAAAGGATGTCATAATGAGAGGGGAGGAGCTAGACACCTGTGTATAGGTATTTAAGGGGGTGAATAGTATTGTACCACAGACATGATTAAGGGTTAATAGCCCAAAACGGAGTTGTTTTTTGTACCTGCTCCTGATGTAAAAGAAATAAACAAGAGCTTTACTTATGAAATTGGTGGTGCTGCCTATCGTTGGTTTTCTGTCTAATTAGGTACTGGGAAAAACACAGCAGAGGAACCACAATAGCAACATTTCATAGCAAACAGTGCGGACAAAGAATGCTTAACAAATAGTGATTACCATGAGAATAATTTTTATTATTGGTGACAATAAAGATTTGAGAATGATGTCTGTGATGATAATGTGATGTGAAAAGGGCAGTGATGAAAGTGTGAGGAACACTAATCCTTAAAGATAAGCGTGAACTTGTTTATTTGATAACAAATGATGATAAGCTTGAGTGATGTTTAGAATTTCACTATGGAAATATGATGATTCAGTATTGCTGATTCTATTATCGTGATATTTTAATTTGATTACATTGATATTTTCTAAATGACAACATCAAAGGGACAGTATACACCAATTTTCATATAGCTGCATGTAATAGACACTACTATAAAGTTTAGCACATTTGATGCGGTTAGGCTGGGACAACCAATGAAAGGGGCTGGGAAAACAAGAAGAGAAGACACTCCCCCCCGCTCCCCTTCCTTGCATATGAAAATATAGAGAACATAACCAGGAGCCAGCAGGAATCTACAGACATCAGTATACATCTGACACTGTGGGGCTTGGTTAGGAAAACTATACATTGTTACAAAAATATTTCCAGATGGGCTATATTAATGCATCAGCTACAAAACATTTATGCAAAGAAAAATCTAATGTATAATGTCCCTTTAATTAACCTTTTGCAGGTTCAAATATGGGAAGATGTATCAAGTTGCATTTGCAATTTTTGAGGCTTTGCGGTGCAGGCTCGCTCATTTTAGAAGAAGAAACTGCTCCTTTAGCCTCTCTGCCACCTTAGATGTGGGGAGATAAATCACCCAGATGCTCCCTTGTTCGGGGTGATCAATATACCCTGTTCTTGGGCTAGCTGGCCAATCATGATGTTCTAAAGGGATGTATACTTGGTCTGCTCTGGATTAGCAAAACTTTGTGATTGTTGTCAACAAAATGACAGGGATACACCCCTTTAGAACCACCAGGATTAGCCAATTGACTTTGCCAGATCTAAATCAGCTTGTGCACTTGTTGCAGGGTTAAGCAAACTGCAGCATGCTTAAAGGGACATAATACCCAAATGTTGAAGCAATTGAAAGTAATGCAGCATAGCTGTAAAAAGCTAACTAGATAATTATCACCTGAAAATTTCTATATAAAGAAGGAAGATATTTTACCTTTAAATTTCCTCAGTAGCCACATCCCATTGTAAAGGGATTTTAAGCAGCTAATCAGGATGCTAGTCCCAGGACTTGCAGGGGAGAGCGCATCTGGTATGTGCAGGCACAGTCATGTTATATCCCTCCTCAGTTTAAGTAAGTTTACTATGCAATCTCACAAGATTTCAGGGAAATCTCATGAGTTTACAGTAAAGCAAAGCATGACCTCATCACTGATTAAGCTGATCGGTTGTTTTTTCCCCCAACATGCAGCTGGACTGTATCTGAAGTATAACTGTTCACAGATTACTTACCATTTTGAGCTGAATACATTTTGAGGTAAATATCTTCCTTTTTTACATAGAGATTGTGGCGGATTCTGGCTACGACGACTGGGTAGCTTCGCCAATGGATCCTCCCATTGCCTGGAACCTGCTGCTATGTAGCGGAGAAAGTGATTCTAGCAGAGCCCACCCAAATAACTAGACAGACTAGCATTCAGGTGAAAACACGAAATACCTTTTATTGGTAAAAACACATGACATTTATACAAAAACTGATCTTGATAAGAGCCTTATCAATCCCTCACAGACAGGCTGGCGCCGCCATAATGCTCAAGGACCCCCAGTATCCAGCGGTATATAGATGGTGCCTTCGGGGTGATCCCGAGGGAGAGGTGGCACTTCCAGGGTGTCGTTGGAAAGCCCCGTGTCTCGAGCTGTTATCTTTCAAAAAGCACCTTGATCCATAGCGTGGCTCGAAAGTTATGGGCTACCAAACATACACCGCAAAGGATACTGGAAAAGGGGGGTTGGAGTGAGGAGGTCAGGGACCCCCAGTTCCCAAGGGGGCTCCCTTCCGGCAATCACCCTGTCTCTTGGCCTTCCCATGGGGAACTATTTCCCAAAAGAGCAGAGCTCTGTGACAACAGACCATTGGAGCGACCTGGGTTAAAGGAAACTGGGGATCCGAGCTGATGCGGCTGGCCTGCGGTTCCAAGGGGCTGGCCAGCGGAAGGGCGGTCTGCTGAATAGGGCTCGGAAACCCTGATTCTCACTAAAGCTCACCTCCGGCAACTGGCCCATCTCATGCCCTCCCCAAGGGGTTCCAATCCCCAAGAGAGCGGAGCTCTGGGACAAGGGGCCTCTGAGCCGGCCGGAGGTAAAGGTGCCCGGAGGGTGCTGGATGCGGCGGCCGGTGGGTATTTCCAGGAGCCCGGCCGGAAAGGGATAGGTTGGTCAGAGACCAGCTCTTTCAAGATCAGGTTGACAGATGAAAACAAAGAGAAATCAAAGCTATGAGGAGCCCAAAACCGCTGAGAAACAAGAGATGGGGGGTAGGAGTTTAACCCCTGCAGCCCGGTATCCGTGACAGAGATGTTCAGGTGATATTTCCTCTGCAGGTTCTTACGGTTATAATGCATCACTTTCAAGTGATTTAGCTTATGAGTATTATGTCCCTTTAAGTTTTCAGGATGCACTTGGTGGAGGAATTGGAAAAAACACAATTACAGTACAAATAGGCAAAATAAATTATTAAAGCATTATGCCAAGTTTATTCCGCATAGAGGGCCAGATTACAAGTGGCGTGTTAACAGTTACATGCAAGTGAAAAGAGGTTTATTGCGGCTGTTTGCGTGCATCAAATTTATTGCTTGTATTACAATTTGAAAATAAACACAATCGTGGGGTGGGACGGGAGCGGGCATGAGTGTGATCCAAGTGGATGGGGATTTTGGCCCGTGTACACGGGCTTTAGGACTAGAATATATATATATACAGTATCTGTCTATATATGTGTACAAATGTATATGTGTATACATGTATTTACAGGACATATACACACATGAATACATACAGTATGTATATATATATATATATATATATATATATATATATATATATATAAATGTATTGGAGCCCTTTGCAGTCAAGTAGATGAAATTATGTAAAAGCATATTTATGCAATATTCAAATTATTTAATAAAGTGTCATACTGTGTATTTACTGTAAATATTTCACATTCCAATGTTCTGCACATAGAATAATATGTTCTATGTATTTTTAAATAGATATTCCTTTATATATCTATATACATCTATACCTATATATAATTATATATAGATAGATAGATAGATAGATAGATAGATAGATAGATAGATATTGTACCAAAACACCATCAGATATATTTAGAAATATGTATTTATGAATAAATAGAACATATTCTGCTATGTAAAGAACATTTGAATGTGAAATATTCTTATTTTCATGTTGAGTTAGCGCAGAGAATATGCAATCGGGTTTGACCGCGAGTAGGGTGTTTCCATTGACTTCTATGGAAGAATACGTTATCACATGTGATATTCTAAGTTTGTCTTTTTATGTGCATTGGGTTAGTACACAAATGAAAACGGTTTCCTTTCAAATTGTAATATTAGCGCTACCCAACAGTGCAAAAAGGCAACTTCTAGCGCTGCGGAATCTGTTGGCGCTCTACAAATAACCGATAATAATAATAATAGAGTTAGTAATCGTTAAATACTGCTTCACTTATAATATGGCCCAAAATATTTTATGGTAAATTATAAAAAAAAACAATCATATTCTAAATCATTTGTCAAAGCAACAAAAATGTATTTTTGTTCCCAAGAGTGCTTTTGCCATACAAGTAAAATAGTATTTCCTTTATGTATTTATTTTTTTAATATGAAGTATAACTTAAAAGGGAATAAATAACCCCTGCAAAAGGAATAGACACACAATTAAAGTCAGCTACAGAGCAACATCTGTTTGTAGCCTTCAATTACCAGCTATCCCAGTATTGCATTGCTGCTATGTAGTTAGCAAGAGAACAAAGTACATTTAATAATCAAAGAATTCATTTTAAAGTGACTTAAAGGGCCATAATACACAAATGTTTAAACACTTGAAAGTTATGCAGCATAACTGTAAAAAGCTGACAAGAAAATATCACCTGAGCATCTCTATGTAAAAAAGAAAGATAGGTAAAAAAAAAGGGGGGTGGTTAATCAAACTAATTTCTTAAAACTCTATGTCAACTCTGTGTATGCAAATAGTGTATGCAAATAGGGATAGAGTGGCGCTATGGGATGAGTGTATAAATAAACAATAGATATATGATTAAAAAATACCTGATGGTTAGAGTAATTCATCCAAATAAAAAGAAGGATAATCTGATATTTTAAGCAGATAAAAAATATTTATTTGTTTAATCTCTAAGAGTCACAAAATAATAAATCAATCCAATGTCAACACTTAAAACTTTCTAAAACCGATTTCATCAAAAGATTGGGATGTGGCCACATCACTTGAGAGAAACCTCTAAAATGGTATCTAATATATCTAAAATACGTTATATAAGAGGGGTATCAAAATAAATGTTAATATGTCACTAAAATGATTTACTAGTACAAAGATGAAAAATACATATGATAAGCAATGCAGATACTTTTTTTGCAAATATTTTTAGTGTGCAAATTTTGGCAAAAGTTAAACAGATGTTTGTATTCCAACACTGATAGTGTGTTAGTCTAAAAAATGGGCCGACGCCTTAGCTTACATTCTTGCTTTTCGAATAAAGATAGCAAGAGAATGAAGAAAAATTGATACTAGGAGTAAATTAGAAAGTCGCTTAAAATTGCATGCTCTATCTGAATCATGAAATAAATAATTTGGGTTTAGTGTCCCTTTAAACTGAATAGGAAAATAACATGACTATGCCTGCACATGCTATATGCACACTCCCTAGCAAGTCCTAGGACTAGCATCCTGATTGGCTGCTTAAAGACTCTTTATAGTGGGGTGTGAATACTTAGGAAATTAGAGGTAAATATCTTCCTTTTACATAGAGATTCTCAGGTGATATTTTCTAGTCAGCTTTTTACAGCTATGCTGCATCACTTTCAAGTGCTTCAACATTTGGGTATCATGTCCCTTTAAAATCACATGCTTTGTCTGAATCACAAAAGTCTTATATTGATTTCCATGAACCTATAATATTCTGTTTGACTTTATTTACTTTTTGTTACTAGTAATTGGCATATTGCTGGTTGTACAAATACGTGGCCTACAATTCTTATCTACCCGTATTTCGCTCTCTCATAAAACAATGACTTAAATAATGCTAAAGAGAATTATAAAGTACTGTGATTTAGCCAGAAAATGACAATCTCTACATTTTACAATGACGAACAATCTCCATTATTGTAAAGTAACATTTGCTGAAATCACTTTTTACAGATGCGCGAGGACCTCCCATGCATCGGATGCCCTACGTCACCTCTCCGTACGACCGCCCAGCCTGGAATCCGCGCTACTGCGTTATTTCTGGAAACCAGCTTCTTATGCTTGATGAGGACGAGGTTTGTGTAATGTTTATTCCTCTGTCTATCTAATATATTGGTCTATATGTATGTAAATATCTCTATCTAATTTGTTGGTCTATACATAGCTATATATCTATTTAATATATTGGTCTATAACTTTATATCTATATCTCATCTATCTCTAATGTATCTATTTAAGTAATAGACGTTTTTATATTTAGTGTTCATTTGTATAAATGAATGCCAAGTATGTCCGCATGCAGCGCATTTGGCTCTTTTCGGAGCCAGATTTATTTGCGGAATAGTTCAACGCGCAGATCTTTGTGTGCTACACTATTGTACAAATAAATCCAGCTGCAAATATGAAAATATGCATAGCTACTATCTAATATGTTTTGTCCAGGGGCGTAACTACACAGGACTCCACTGATACCGGGCCCATATTTTTAGGGGGCCCTTTGCTGCTCAAGCAGAATTAGATTTCAGAGCAGCTTATTTACAGGCTGCAGTTTTTGTACTCACCGTTAGAGGCTAAACTTGTGGTGACTGAAGAAGAACCTGGAAAAATAAAGCTCTGCACAGAAATTAAGCAGATTGTTGTGGTAAGTGTTTTTCTTAGTGCTGTAGTGTTTGTTAGGGGTGTTTGCTTGGCTGTGCATCAAATCTCTCTTGGCTATGTGTTTGTGCATGTCTTTGTGTATTTGTGCGTGCATGTCTGTGTGTGTATACATATGTGTGTGTGTGCATTTGTTTGAGTATGTATATATCTATATGTATATATATTTATATATATTGTTCATTAGCTATACTTTGAAAGGGGTCCTGTGCAAATGAGCTGCAGACTTTTGCCCTGGGGCCCAGTGAGTTCTAGTTACGCCTAAGGTATTGTCTATATCTTTCCTTGTATCTAATATATCAGTCTATCTATCTAATATATTGGTCTATATCTAACTATCATCTAATATATTGGTCTATCTAATATATTTGTCTATATGTATCTATCATGTATCTACCTATCTTTCTATATATTGGTTTATATCTATATCTATTTATCATCTATCTATTAGATAAGAATAATGTTATGAATTAGAGAATAAGGGGTAGATTTATCAAGCAGCGGATGCTGCAATCTACTCCCAAAGTTTCCTGCTCGCTGGAAACGTAAGTTAAGAAGCATTGGTCGTAAGATCGCTGCTCCTAAACTCATCCACCGCCTCTGAGGTGACGGACAGCAATCATCCCGATCAGATACGATCGGATGATTGACACCCTCTGCTAGCGGCCGATTTCACCAGAAATGCGTGTGCAATTTTAAATGCCGACAGTGTATGCTGACGGTATTTAGCGTTGCATGGCTATAGCGAATCATGTCTGTCCGGGGTATGATAAATCTACCCCTAAATGTGAATTATAGGAAATACATTTCTATCACTACTTTAAACATTTTACAAATATTTTTGGCATAAAAATGACTAAGATAAAGCTATGTAAATAGATATTGAAAGTAACAGGAAAAGCATTCTATACAACTTATTCCTATGGGCACATTGCTCACTCTGTCTGACAAGGACTCTCATAACTCTATTGGTTGGCTCTGAGACGATTCCATAAGAATAAAAAAAAATGTATTCTCAGCAGAGGAGCATCTATTAACCCCTTCCCGCTGTTAGGATGTTCTATGCCGTCCTAACTGTGCTGGACTTTAGTGCTGTTAGAACAACATGGAACGTCCTGAATTTGTTTCTGTCCTGAAACCTTAGCCGCTTCCTATATGGGATCACGGGCTGGGGGGGGGGGGGATGCCTAGCATTATAGACACTCCCCCCTGACCTGATCCCATCATTGAAATAACACGATTGCATGATTTCAATTTCTACTCATTTGTTTACAACAGAACTCTGGGGTATATTTAACATAGTGCGAGCGGACATGATACGATGTAGCGTATCATGTCCGCTGCACATCGTTAAATGCCGACAGCATACGCTGTCGTCATACGCTGTCGTCATTTATCATTGCACCAGCAGTTCTTGTGAAATGCTGGTGCAATGCCGCCCCCTGCAGATTCGCAGTCAATCGGCCGCTAGCAGGGGGTGTCAATTAACCCGATCGTATTTGTTGGGGTTGATTTCTGTCCGTGGCTTCAGAGCAGGCGGACAGGTTATGGAGCAGCGGTCTTTAGCATTCAGGCTCGCCGGAAACAAATGGCATCAAGCTTCATACGGAACTTGACAATTCGGTCCCTATGAGTCCCGGCAGGAAGGGGTTAAAAGAAAAAACAAAACTCTAATAGATTAAAATTTAGTTTTTTTTTAAGAAGCAACAAAGCAAACATATTGATCCTTTAAATTTAAAGGTAAATAAATAAAACAATGCTCCAATGAGGCTACCTTGGTTTAGCTTTCAACAAAGAATACAAAGAGAAGAAAGCAAATTTGATGATAAAAGTAAATTAAAAAGTTGCTTAAAATGACATTCCTCATCTGAATCTTGAAAATATATTTTTGACTACACTGCCCCTTTAGACACAGACACCAAGATTACAAGTTTTGCGCTATAGAGGGTGCGAAACGAACGCAACAAACGTTGCGTTATTTCACCCTCCATGGCGCTGCCATTACAAGATTTTAAAAAGTCGCCTTGTGTGTGCAATATGGTGGGGATGAGCTCCATACCGCACAAAATCCAATGGCTGAGAATACGTGCTCGTGCACGCTTTCCCCATAGACAAAAGCGTGCACCTGAACACCAGAAGCGCGGAATGGCGATCGCCGTAACGCAACCCCATTGATGTCTATGGGGAAAAAAAAAGTTACTTTTAAACCTAACACCCTAACATAAACCCCAAGTCTAAACACCCCTAATCTGCTGCCCCGACACCGAAAAATGTATTAACCCCTAATCTGCCGCTCCCGACATCGCCTCTACTAATAAAAGTTATTAACCCCTATTCCGTCGCTCCCCGACATCGCCGCCACTATAATAAAGTTATTAACCCCTATTCCAATAACTTTATTTAGTGGTGGCAATGTCGGGGAGCGGCGGAATAGGGGCTAATATCTTTATTATAGTGTTGGCGATGTTGGGGTGCAGAGGAATAGGGTTTAATAAGTTTATTATAGTGGTGGCGATGTGGAGGAGCGGCGGAATAGGGTTTAATAACTTAGTAGTGGGGGCGATGTTGGGAGCTGCAGATTAGAAGTTAATCAATTTAATTTAGTGTTTGCGATGAGGGAGGGCCTCGGTTTAGGGGTTAATAGGTAGTTTATGGATGTTAGTGTACTTTGTAACATTTTAGTTATGAGTTTTGTGTTGTGCAAAACTCATAACTACTGGCCTCAGCTAAACGAATCGTGTCAGTATAGACTGTAACGCAAGCATTTTAGCCTCACCGCACAACCTGTAATACCGGCGCTATGGAAATCCCACGCAAAAACTTTTTGTGCAGGATGGACGTTGCGTTATAGACTAAAATGCTTGCGGTATAGCTATACTCGTAATGGCTGCATTATGTTTTTTTTATTTTTTCAGCATTAAAAACGTAACGCAAAACTCGTAATCTAGGTGAGAGTATTTTCCGATTGCAGTTTTATGTCTTTTTAATATTGTGAAACAGAAAAATGTTAAAATGAAAAAGGAGAAACAGCTTGACATTATATCAGAAAGCAAAATGAATTAAATCAATAGAGCAGTTAATATGTCTTCATGCATTTTTTTAAGAAATAATGACAATATGAATAGCAACCATCTGTTGCAGAATCAACGTGTCTGTGTGCACAGCAGCCTGAAATGTATATTTGTTCACATGTATGTTTGTAAAACCTGGTAGCTGTTCATGCAAGAAAATGCGCGCGGTACTAGGTGCCAGGGGAGACAGGTTTGTATAATCTAATTTCCGTGCTTCACACACGTAATTAATAAAAACATATATCCAGCTGTTTTACAGAAAATATGTCGTTCTGATACATAGAGCAATGATATATTCTTGTTAGCTTACCCATTTAAAGGGACATGATACCAAAAAAATTATTTTGTAATTCAGGCAAAACATTTTTTTTAAAGAAAAGTTTCCAATTTACTATTGTCAAATTCTCCTTCGTTGTCATGTTATTCTTTGTTAAAGAGATATTTAGATAGGCAGCGTGCACATGTCTGGAGTACTAAATACATGGCACGACAAAGTGCTGCCATCTAGTGCTTTTGTAGATGTATAGCATTCTAGCAAAACTGTAGCCATTTAGTACTGCATACTTCCTTACTTTTCAACAAATAACACCAAGTGAATGAAGATCTCTCCACTACAGATTGTTTAAATATAAATAATAAAAAACATATAAATTATGTACTGGCAGACAGGTGGGTGGGTGAGGAGGGTTCTCTAAACTACAGAATTTTTTTTAAATATACATATTAAAAAAAAATGTCCCTAAACTGCATACTGGTAGACTGTCTGATAGTACCTAAGATAATTGTGATACGGGGGTGGGGAAGGGGGGGTGGGGTGAGGAAGAGAAGAGAGCTGTTTGAGAGGGGTCAGCTAGGGATTATGGGGTGGGAAGTGTTAGGTGAGAGGGTAATCTCTACACTACAGCTGAAATTGACCTTACAAGTGTGGTGGACAGCTGCAATTAGCAGCCTTCTAATTATAAAAAAGCAATGGCAAAACCATATATGTCTGCTATTTCTGAACAAAGGGGATCCCAGAGAAGCTTTTACAACTATTTGTGTCATGATTGCACAAGCTGTTTGTAAATACTTTTGTTTGTAAAAAAAAGTTAATGATTTTTTTTATTTGATCGCATTTGGCGGTGAAATGGTGGCATTAAATATACCAAAATGGGCCTAGATCAATTTCTGTTTAAATGGAATGATAGCAAAAGTGCTTTTGGGCAAATTTCTCTCTGAAATTCCCAGTCCTTAAAGACATAGTAAACCCCAAAGTTTTATTTTATGATTCAGATAGAACATAGAATTTTTTTTTTTTAAATTTCTTTATTTATATCCAACAAAATAATCTGGCAAAATAACAATACGGAAAAACAAGGAGATATAGCAGAATACAATAAAGCAAAACAGTGTACAAACCATTTTCATAGAAACAAATTTTCGGCTCTAACTTCTAGTTACAAATTTCTAGAATTATACCAGATATCTAATCAAAACTAAAGAACAGCCGAAATGTAGAAAAAGCTATGCTATATCTGCAATCTATACCTTGTTGGATTTTATAATTGTTTTTTTCCACAAACTGACAAGCATCACAGAAACCACAAAACGAAACAAAACAAAACAGAGCAAAACAAAGCAAAACAAAACAAAACAAAAACAACAATTCCAACCATGACAAGACAATGGTAACCACAAACCACAGACAAACAAGACAACAAAAAAAAAAAAAAAAAAAAAAAAAAAAAAAAAAGGCCCCCCCTACCACCTCCCCAACAAAACCAATTCAGAGTCACGTAGAGGATATATCAAACAATCAATTTCCGTAGTAGGGAATGTTTTAATAAATGCTGACCATTTGGAGAAGAACCTGGTGATATCCTTATGATTATTAATCCTAAGATTATGTTGTTCAAGAATACATTGCTTCTTTAAGCAGTTCTTAATTTCTGAAATACTAGGGACCGCACTCATTTTCCATTTTTTGAAAATAAGATATCTGACCGCCAGTATAGCTATATTGATCAGTTTAGTATTATATTGCTTGTCCTCTAGCTTAGGAAAAAGAAAGACTATATTTATATCTAGCAACTTTAGTGAGGAGAGCTTTAAAATTTTACGAAGCCAATATTGAACTTTGAGCCAGACATTCCTGATCTTTGGGCAGGTCCATAACATGTGCAGAAGGTCCGCGGAAAAAAGCGAACACTTCGGACAAATACTAAAATTCATTTTCCCACATCTAATACCCTTTTCTGGTGTAAAATATGTCATATGAAGCAGCTTCACATGAGATTCTCTCCATGTAGCCGATAAGGTTGTCCGAGCCACCTCCTGAATTGAGCAATGCGGTAAGTTAGAATCTATTTCCTTAGACAATAGTGTAGCCCATTTAACAACAATTTTATCCAAATTGATTGTACCTCTATCCGATACCAGAGTCGTGTAGCATGGTGAGATAGACAAGGCTCCATTCTTGACAAATATTAGCCACTTTTCAAATTGCCCCAGGGACCAGTCCCAGCCATAGTCATTAACTAACTTCGTAACGTAGTGTCTGGCCTGAAGATAGGCAAAGAAATCTCTATGTGGGAGATTAAATTCTAACCTAAGCACATCAAAAGATTTGATACAACATTTTTCAAGATCAAGCAACTGAAAAGCTTTACCAAGCCCTAGATTGTGCCATTTTAAGAAAATTGCAGATGGCATGCCAGCCTGGAATTGTGGATTCCCTAGAAATGGTAAGAATCTTGATACACGGTGTTCTATGCCTAACAACTTACAGACCTTTCTCCAAGCCAGAACTAAGCTATAAATTGTTTTAAGTCTTTTAATTTGAGATGGAATCTCTGAAGGATCCATATGAATAAGCGCCTCGGGTGAGAGAGGGTGCAAAATACTCAGCTCCAGATCATTATTTGTTACGTAGTTATGGTCATATAACCAATCTGCTATGATGCGTGTCAGAAAAGCATAGTTATATGCTCTTAAATCAGGTAGGGCCAGGCCTCCAGCATCTGTTGGTAAAAAAAGTTTCGTTAATGAAATTCTGGGTTTCCTTTCCTGCCATAAGAACAACCTCAATTGTGTATTAAATATATTGATATCCTTTTTATTTAATAGCAAAGGGATATTCTGAAGGACGTAAAGTATTTTAGGCAGCAAAATCATCTTGTACGCTGCTATACGTCCAGATAACGAGAGAGGTAAGTTCTGCCAGTTCTTAAGAACTAACCTCACTTTATTTAGTACAGGGAGGATATTCAGAGAATACCAAGTATCAGGATTTCTTGAGATATTTATGCCCAGATATTTAAATGAGTCCTTAACTACAGAAAAAGGTACATTTGTAGGAGAGTTGCTTGTCTGTCGGATCCAAAGGAATTCGGATTTACTTATATTCACTTTATATCCTGAGAAAGAGCCGAACTGTTGGATAATTATCAGGAGGGTTTCTAAATTCCTGCTTATATTGGCTAAGTAGAGAAGAATATCATCCGCATACAGAGAAATTTTTAACTCCCGCCCCGCGACCACAATGCCCTCAAGCCTCTGTCTTATCATTATAGCCAGAGGTTCAATGGCAATGTTAAAGAGGAGCGGAGAGAGGGGACACCCCTGCCTGGTTCCCCTTTGCAGAGTTATCTCTGAAGATACCTGACTATTAACTATCAGCCTAGTGGAAGCTATATGGTAAAGCTTTTCAATAAACTTCGAGAACTTACCTTTCAGGCCAAACTGTTCTAAAGAGAATAGAAGATGATCATGGTGAACTGAATCAAAGGCCTTTTCGGCATCTATGGCTAATACTGCTAAATCAACATTACTTTCTTCCCTGCCTTGATTAGAGACCCTTATGTTAGAAAAGAAGTCCAGGGTGAGCAGGAGTTCCCTTATCTTGGCCGTGGAGTTCCTATTTTTCATAAACCCAGCCTGATCTAAATTAATAATGGATGGCAGAAGGGACTGTAATCGCCGTGCAAGAATTGTAGCTATAAGTTTGTAATCCGTGTTCATCAGGGCAATTGGTCTATATGATTCTATCATTTTTGGATCTTTTCCCTTTTTCAAAATCAGAGACGTGAAAGAAGCTGTAAAGCTAGCTGTAGGTTCATTCCCATCTATATATATATGATTAAAAAGTGAGGTTAGGTACGGTGTTATAGTAGCAGCTACTGTTTTATAAAACTCATTGGGTATTGCGTCCGGGCCAGGTGCCTTATTAGATGGCAGGTTGTAAATAGCCTTAGCCACTTCTGCCTCAGTAATAGGAGACTCAAGTTCCTTCATTAAATCTGCAGAAAGAGATGGAACTGTGATATCTGACCAAAAATTCTGTCGCTCCACGACATTGGATGGTTTAACCGAATATATGTATTTATAATAATCGTAAACAGTTTGAACCAGATCCTGTGGAGCACTAACCATTTGGCCATGTCTATAGAGTGCATCAATTAACTGAGAACCTAGGTCCTGCTTAACTAGTCTTGCTAACAGTTTTCCCGACTTGTTCCCGTATCTGTATAGTTTTGCTGAGAGTCGAACATCCTTTTGAGTGGATTTATAAATTAAAAAAGAATCTCTTGCCTCTAAGGCATTAATATATTTTGCCCATTGTTGTGACGTCTTTCCCAATAGATATGAATTATAAGCATTTATAACCGCCCGAAGGAGTTCGCCCTCCCGTTTTTTGAGATTCTTAGTGCGCCTAATATTATAAGCAAGAATTTCCCCTCTCAACACTGCTTTGGCCGTTTCCCAAAACAGGGAAGGCCGATCTCTAGCTTCAGCATTAAACCGAGCAAAGTCCGCGAGCTTGATTTCCAAAAAATTTTTAAACTTAGGATCGGAAGATAAAAACCTAGGATAAAAGAAACGATTGTTCATATGTGAGGGAGAACCCGGATCAAGTTCAAAACAAATTGGAGCATGGTCAGAGACCACAATAGGAAAAATTTGAGCCAGTACCTTTTGACTACATAGTTTTTCATCCACTAAAAACAGATCGATACGTGACAAGGATTTGTGCGCTTTTGAAAGGCACGTAAAATCACGAGTATCCGGGTTTTGGAGCCTCCAGATATCCCTTACTCTCAAATTAGAGAAAATCCTAGAAAACAATTTTGCCTCAAGATTATCTTTTTTAGTTTTTTTAGAAGAGACTTGCTGCCTCATTCTATCTATCGGATATTGTGGCGCCATATTAAAATCGCCTGCTAATATCAGAAGACCCTCTGCACACGTCATGAGCCTGGCTTGAAGTGCATCCCAAAATTTCATATCAAAAATATTTGGCGCATAAACATTACATAACGTATACAAAATATTAGAAATCCTAATTTTCAAAATAATGTATCTCCCCTCTTCATCTGACAGACTCTGAAGTACCTCATAGTTAAAATTCTTCCCCAACAGGACAGCAACACCACCTTTGCGGTTACAACTGGCAGAGAAGAAAACCTCCCTAACCCAGGAAGATTTAAGCTTAAGGACTTCCTGCGTTTTAAGATGGGTTTCTTGTAAAAAGGCAATCGAAGTGCCTATTTTCCTAAGGTACGAAATTATCGTTTTTCTCTTAATAGGAGATGTAAGACCTCCTATGTTCCAAGAGGTGAATTTAATCCCATTCATTTTACTACCTTTCTAGGTTCAATGTAGGGGATGGTGGTGAGGGAGGGAAGGAGAAAAAAAAAAAAAAAAAAAAAAACCCCAAACACAAAAAACAATACAAAAAACATAAACCAGACGACTAGAGACCCTAAATCGTCTGTTTCCCTAGCCTGAAAGGAATCCATCTGAGCCAATCTTAGATCTACTAAGACTAGGCAATGAGCTCATGTCCTATCTAAGTGGTTGTGCAATTCTTGATAAAAAAGGCTTCTGCGGTAGTGGCAGTGTCAAAAAAATATAAGATATTATCATACATTAGCCGAAGCCTAGCAGGATGTACAATCGTTGCACGCAATCCCTGCTGTATAAATTTAGTACATACTGGGGCAAGCTCCCTTCTTTTCGAGGCAGTGTCTGCTGCATAATCCTGGAACAATAAAATTTTTGTTCCCTCAAGTAATATAGGTTGGCTTTTTTTAAATGCTTGTAGAAAGGTAACTTTATCTTTATAATTCAAAAATTTGGCTATGATCGGTCTAGGCCTCGTATTGTTTTTGGAAGAAGATGCTATTCCTAGTCTATGTACCCGTTCTATAGCAGTATCTGGATAGGCCTCAGGTAGATTCAGCAGAGCTGGTATTGTTTTGGTAATTAATTTATTTAAATCTTCGAACTGCTTCCCCTCAGGGACACCTATTACTCTTAAATTATTACGTCTAGCCCGGTTTTCCAAGTCTTCTACTTTGTTTTGTAGCTTAAGAATGGCTGAGGAGGTATTTTCTATCTTAGTGTTGTGGGCTAGGGTAAGATCTTCAAGATCCGATACTCTCTGTTCTACCTCAGAGAATCTCTCTGAGAATTGTTTTACTTCTGAAGCTAGTTGTGCAATATCATATTTGATCTCACATTTAAGTGAGTCAAACTTGGGTGTAAGGGCCAAAGCTATATCTGCCACTAAGGATTGTAAATCCATGGTCTCATGTATATTTGGGGATTCACGTGCAGACATCTGTGGATCGCCAGCCGCCTCTGGAGTAGGCTTGGTTTTCCTATCCCTCTGTCTAGCCGACATGACTGAAGGTGAATTTTTAGATTGTGTATGTAAAAATTTATCCATAGACTTGTGGGGATAGGGAGTGGGGGAAAAAAAAAAAAGAAAAAAAAAAAAAAAAAAAAAAGTGAATGGGGGGAAAAGAACCCCAATAGGAGAGAAAAAAGAGAGGAAGGGTGTGATGGAAGTGTAAAGTTGTGTTTCTTCCTAAAGACTTCCTCTGATGGAGTATCAGGAGGAGTGTGAACTAAAAAAAAGTGAGAAAGGATCAGTCATGACGATGACACAGGGAAAAGGAGAACTTTTTAACCAATATTTGTACTTTATGTCTTGGATTTAGACAGGACGGGGGTATAGACCGTACCTTGGATACAGGAACTTGATACAGTTAGAAATTTGTGTCTAGTACTTCCTAAGTTTCACCACTCAAGGTAGAACAGTATTCACAGTGTCCCTGAGCCTTAATTGAATACACTCACAATAAGCAAAATCTGTCAACTATTATTACATTACCTCAACTCTACAAAGTTACCTAGACCATACCTTAGCAACTTGAGAGTACTTTAAGTAACAATTATAGCCGTAAAAATATTATCACAAGGTGTCGCCTCTATACAACAGTATGGACTACAATACAAGCTCTAGTTTCAGAAGCCTGTATAGGGCTATACAGCAAGTTTAAAGGTGCCCTAGTAAATATAGGAGCTGTCAACACCTAAATCTCTCACCTTAGGTATATCAAGCTAAACAGCAGAACATAACCTTATACAATGAGCAACCCTATTTGTTCAGCAAGATCTTGAGGACAGAGAGCTTATTTTATGTACAAACACATTCCAAAAGGAAATACAAAGAGAGCCAGCGAGTGATAGATTTATGTACAACAATTACTTTCTCCCCCTTCTTATCTTCCCTTTTCCTACACAGAAAAAGTACTTGCTAATAGAGCTACAGAAACACCTGTAGCGATGGTAATTTGTGTAGAAGACCATTCAAATCATGCATTTATGGACATTCTGTAGGTACTAAATATAAATACAATGTTTGATCAGAGTATAAGCCCCATGGGATATTTTGTAACAAGAACATAGGACCAAAATTTAAACAAAGAAATTACTAATATGGCAATATATCTTCAGAACTTTCATATATATAATTCTGGCCCCAGTATTAGTACTTGTTTCTTTTTTTTCCCACTCGTTTAAATCATTTATAGAAAAGAACAAGTCCAATCGAGAGAGAGTTCAAGCAATGGGACAACGCAGGGAAAGTCTGAGTAAACTAAGAAACGGCCAATTCCATATGACTGAAATAGTTGTAATTCCCTGAGCAAATAACAGCTAAAGTCTGTTTGAGACAGAGCCCAGTGAAGTCAAATATTACTGGAAGGTTTAGTACTTTACCGAGTCTCGTCTCATGAAGCAGCAGGGAACGAGTAAGGAAGGAAGCGCCTCTCCACGCCAGCCCCCCTCTCGCAACTTCGGTGGGCGGGGGAACCAGTGAGTGAATCCGCTCTATCAGGTATGCCTGTAGCCCTGTGTACGGGACAAAGAAGAGATTCAGCCCAGGAGGCCTAGGTACAGCCCGTCAAGCACCAGCAACCCGGTCCCTCACGCAGCATCGGTGGGAGGAGACTCCAGGTGCACAGATGGTAGAGCGCGCGGGTCTCAGCTAGGCTTCCCTTCACCTTCTGTAGCCGCAGATGAGGTGATCCACACCCGCTGGGAGCAGATCAAAACAGCCCCGGTCTCCAACAAAGCTTAGCACACGCAGCCGGGCAGGCAGGCAGTGAAACAACCGGGGCTAGCTGACAATAACCAGCCCCTCAGGAAACAGAGTCAAATTCAGACCTCTGGCCAGCACAGCGTCCGTGACAAACACACCTCGTCCCCCAAAGTAGCCGAAACAGACAGGAACAGGTCCTTGATAGCTTTAATTAGAGATGGGAGCCTCTGTCATACGACACCTGTAGAAGGCAGTATGTGGTGCGTTTGTTGCAGCAATTGTCCCAGCTTCCAGCTTCTATTCTCTTGTCTTTCTTAGTCCCGCATATAGGGAAAGAGTAGAAGTTATAGTATCGTTCAGAGCAAAATGGGTCCTTTCATCTGTAACATAAGTGCGTTGTTGTACCACTGCAAGGGTTCCAGTAGTGATGGATTTAAACTATCCAAGCCTCCCAGGGTCTAAGGGTTTGGGCATGTGAGACACGCCAAGAGCTTGGAGGAAGGTAAAACAGCACAGGTGCAACACATGACCCCACACCTGAGCTCCTCCTCCAGAACCGCCTATTTCCATTCAAACTAGAGCTCTAGAACATAGAATTTTAAACAACTTTCCAACTTAATTCTATTATCACATTGGGGGCTAGTTATCAAGCCGTCTACTTTTCTGGCTTCGCCGGCCCAATACGTCCGCCTAAGCTCGCCTACCTTCGACGCCGCGGACCTGAAAAAAATACGCCTAAGTTATCAAATAAAGCTGTCAAAAAGCCGCGGGGCGATGAGCAGCGGACTGTGAGAGTTATCACTCATCCGATCTCGCTGCCCTTCGGCTTTTTCCCAGCTTTATTGCTAGCCTGTCACTAAGCACTCACACTAAACTACACTGTTCTATCCCTATACCGGCGCCCCCGGAGCCCCCCGCAACTAAATAAAGTTACTAACCCCTAAACCGCCGCTCCTAGACCCTGCCGCAACTCTTATAAATGTATTAACCCCTAAACCGCCGCTCCTAGACCCTGCCGCAACTCTTATAAATGTATTAACCCCTAAACCGCCGCTCCTAGACCCTGCCGCAACTCTTATAAATGTATTAACCCCTAAACCGCCGCTCCTAGACCCCGCCGCAACTCTTATAAATGTATTAACCCCTAAACCGCCGCTCCCGGACACCGCTGCCACCTACATTATACCTAGTAACCCCTAATCTGCCCCCCCCCTACACCGTCGCCACCTATAATAAATTTATTAACCCCTATCCTGCCCCCCACTACGCCGCCGCCACTGTAATAAAATGATTAACCCCTAAACCTAAGTCTAACCCTAACCCTAAGGCCCCCCTAACTTAAATATTAATTAAATAAATCTAAATAAATTAACTCTTATTAACTAAATGAATCCTATTTAAAACTAAATACTTACCTTTAAAATAAACCCTAATATAGCTACAATATAAATAATAATTATATTGTAGCTATCTTAGGATTTATATTTATTTTACAGGTAACTTTCAATTTATTTTAACCAGGTACAATAGCTATTAAATAGTTATTAACTATTTAATAGCTTACCTAGCTAAAATAAAGAGAAATTTACCTGTAAAATAAAAACTAACCTAAGTTACAATTACACCTAACACTACACTATACTTTAATAAATTATTCCTATTTAAAAATAAATACTTACCTGTAAAATAAACCCTAAGATAGCTACAATGTAATTAATAATTATATTATAGCTATCTTAGGATTTATATTTATTTTACAGGTATCTTTGTATTTATTTTAGCTAGTTAGAATAGTTATTAAATAGTTATTAACTATTTAATAACTACCTAGCTAAAAGAAATACAAAATTACCTGTAAAATAAATCCTAACCTAAGTTACAATTAAACCTAATACTACACTATCATTAAATTAATTAAATAAACTACCTACAAATAACTACAATTAAATACAATTACATAAACTAACTAAAGTACAAAAAATAAAAAAAGCTAAGTTACAAAAAATAAAAAATAAAGTTACAAACATGTTAAAAATATTACAACAATTTTAAGCTACTTACACCTAATCTAAGCCCCCTAATAAAATAACAAACCCCCCCAAAATAAAAAAAATCCCTACCCTATTCTAAATTAAATAAATTTCAAAGCTCTTTTACCTTACCAGCCCTTAAAAGGGCCATTTGTGGGGGCATGCCCCAAAAAGTTCAGCTCTTTTGCCTGTAAAAGAAAAATACAACCCCCCCAACATTAAAACCCACCACCCACATACCCCTAATCTAACCCAAACCCCCCTTACAAAAACCTAACACTAATCCCCTGAAGATCATCCTACCTTGAGTCGTCTTCACTCAGCCGAGCCACCGATGGGACTGAAGAGGACATCCGGAGCGGAAGAAGTTAATCCTCCAAGCGGCGCTGAAGAAATCTTCCATCCGATGAAGTCATCATCCATGCGGCGCTGAAGAAGTCTTCGATCCGGCCGATGTCATCTTCAAAGAGGCGCTGAAGAGGTCTTCTATCCGGGCGAAGTCATCTTCCAAGCCGGGTCTTGAATCTTCCTTCCGCCGACGCGGAACCACCTTCTTCACCGACGGACTACGACGAATGACGGCTCCTTTAAGGGACGTCATCCAAGATGGCGTCCCCTCAATTCCGATTGGCTGATAGGATTCTATCAGCCAATCGGAATTAAGGTAGGAAAATCTGATTGGCTGATGGAATCAGCCAATCAGATTCAAGTTCAATCCGATTGGCTGATCCAATCAGCCAATCAGATTGAGCTCGCATTCTATTGGCTGATCGGAACAGCCAATAGAATGCGAGCTCAATCTGATTGGCTGATTCCATCAGCCAATCAGATTTTTCCTACCTTAATTCCGATTGGCTGATAGAATCCTATCAGCCAATCGGAATTGAGGGGACGCCATCTTGGATGACGTCCCTTAAAGGAGCCGTCATTCGTCGTAGTCCGTCGGTGAAGAAGGTGGTTCCGCGTCGGCGGAAGGAAGATTCAAGACCCGGCTTGGAAGATGACTTCGCCCGGATAGAAGACCTCTTCAGCGCCTCTTTGAAGATGACATCGGCCGGATCGAAGACTTCTTCAGCGCCGCATGGATGATGACTTCATCGGATGGAAGATTTCTTCAGCGCCGCTTGGAGGATTAACTTCTTCCGCTCCGGATGTCCTCTTCAGTTCCATCGGTGGCTCGGCTGAGTGAAGACGACTCAAGGTAGGATGATCTTCAGGGGATTAGTGTTAGGTTTTTGTAAGGGGGGTTTGGGTTAGATTAGGGGTATGTGGGTGGTGGGTTTTAATGTTGGGGGGGGTTGTATTTTTCTTTTACAGGCAAAAGAGCTGAACTTTTTGGGGCATGCCCCCACAAATGGCCCTTTTAAGGGCTGGTAAGGTAAAAGAGCTTTGAAATTTATTTAATTTAGAATAGGGTAGGGATTTTTTTTATTTTGGGGGGGTTTGTTATTTTATTAGGGGGCTTAGATTAGGTGTAAGTAGCTTAAAATTGTTGTAATATTTTTAACATGTTTGTAACTTAATTTTTTATTTTTTGTAACTTAGCTTTTTTATTTTTTGTACTTTAGTTAGTTTATGTAATTGTATTTAATTGTAGTTATTTGTAGGTAGTTTATTTAGTTAATTTAATGATAGTGTAGTATTAGGTTTAATTGTAACTTAGGTTAGGATTTATTTTACAGGTAATTTTGTAATTATTTTAGCTAGGTAGTTATTAAATAGTTAATAACTATTTAATAACTATTCTAACTAGCTAAAATAAATACAAAGTTACCTGTAAAATAAAAATAAATCCTAAGATAGCTACAATATAATTATTATTTATATTGTAGCTATATTAGGGTTTATTTTAAAGGTAAGTATTTAGTTTTAAATAGGATTCATTTAGTTAATAAGAGTTAATTTATTTAGATTTATTTAATTAATATTTAAGTTAGGGGGGCGTTAGGGTTAGTGTTAGACTTAGGTTTAGGGGTTAATCATTTTATTACAGTGGCGGCGGCGTAGTGGGGGGCAGGATAGGGGTTAATAAATTTATTATAGGTGGCGACGGTGTAGGGGGGCAGGATAGGGGTTAATACATTTAATATAGGTTGCGGCGGGTTCAGGGAGCGGCGGTTTAGGGGTTAAT
Source organism: Bombina bombina (assembly GCF_027579735.1). Taxonomy (NCBI): domain Eukaryota; kingdom Metazoa; phylum Chordata; class Amphibia; order Anura; family Bombinatoridae; genus Bombina; species Bombina bombina. The sequence goes on along the minus strand of NC_069505.1, from coordinate 553,364,153 downwards.
ACATTTATTATAGTTGCGGTGGGCTCCGGGAGCGGCGGTTTAGGGGGTAATAACTTTATGTAGTTGCGGCGGTGTAGGGGGGGTCAGATTAGCGGTGTTTAGACTCGGGGTACATGTTAGGGTGTTAGGTGTAGACAGCTCCCATAGGAATGAATGGGATGTCTGGCAGCAGCGAACTTGTACTTTCGCTATGGTCAGACTCCCATTGATTCCTATGGGATCCGCCGCCTCCAGGCTGGCGCTTTGAAAACCAGGTACGCTGGGCCGTAAAAGTGCCGAGCGTACCTGCTAGTTTTTTGATAACTAGCAAAAGTAGTGAGATTGTGCCGCACTTGTGTGCGGAACATCTGGAGTGACGTAAGAATCGATCTGTGTCGGACTGAGTCCGGCGGATCGAAGTTTACGTCACAAAATTCTACTTTTGCCGGTCTCGAGCCTTTGATAACTAAGGCGAATCAGCCTCGCCACAAATACGCTGCGGAATACGCAGCGTATTTGAGGTTGACGGCTTGATAACTAGGCCCCATTTTCTTCATTCTCTTGTTATCCATTGCTGAAGGGACAGCATTGCACTACTGACAGGAAGCTGAAAATATCTATTTAGCCAATCACAAGAGACAAATGTGTGCAGGCACCAATAAGCAGCAGCTCCCACTAGTGTATGATATGTGCGCATTCATTTTTTAACAATGGAAACTAAGAGAACGAAGCACATTTGAAAATAGAAGTGAATTTAAAAGTGTCTTAAAATGACCGGCTCTATCTGAATCATGCAAGTTTAAGTTTGACTTTCCTATCCCTTTAAGGGATTATAGGGACACAAAGCCCAAATTTTTCATGATTCAAAGAGAGCGTGCAATATTAAACAACTTTCTAATTTATTTTTATTATCTATTTTATTTTAATATATATATTTTTATTGGGGTTTACTATGTAACACATATAAAAACATAATTTATGCTTACCTGATAAATGTATTTCTCTTGTGGTGTATCCAGTCCACGGATCATCCATTACTTATGGAATATATTCTCCTTCCCAACAGGAAGCTGCAAGAGTCCACCCACAGCAAAGCTGCTATATAGCTCCTCCCCTAACTGCCATATTCAGTCATTCGACCGAAAACATGCAGAGAAAGGAAAAACCATAGGGTGCAGTGGTGACTGTAGTTCAAATGAAAAAATTACCTGCCTTAAAGTGACAGGGCGGGCCGTGGACTGGATACACCACAAGAGAAATAAATTTATCAGGTAAGCATAAATTATGTTTTCTCTTGTTAAGTGTATCCAGTCCACGGATCATCCATTACTTATGGAATACCAATACCAAAGCTAAAGTACACGGATGATGGGAGGGACAAGGCAGGTACTTAAACGGAAGTTACCACTGCCTGTAAAAAACACTTTCTCCCAAAAATAGCCTCCGAAGAAGCAAGGTATCAAATTTGTTAAATTTGAAAAGTATGAAGCGCAGACCAAGACCAAGACTTGTAAATCTGTTCAACAGAAGCCACATTTAAAAAAAGGCCCAAGTGAAAACCACAGCTCTAGTAGAATGAGCTGTAATCCCTTCAGGAGGCTGCTGTCCAGCAGTCTCATAAGCTAAATGAATTATGCTTTTTAACCAAAAAGACAGAGAGGCTGCTGAAGTCTTTTGACCTCTCCTCTGTCCAGAATAGACAACAAACAAGGTGAACGTTTGATGAAAACTGTAGTAGCTTGTAAGTAAAACTTTAAAGCACAAACCACGTCCAATATTATGTAATAGACGTTCCTTCTTTGAGGAAGGATTAGGATACAAGCATGGAACAACTATCTCTTGAGTGATGTACTTGTTAGATACCACCTTAGGAAAAAACCCAGGTTGGTACGCAGGACTACCTTATCCGTACGAAGGACCAGATAAGGAGAATCACATTGTAACACAGATAACTTGGAGACTCTACGAGTCGAGGAATTAGTTACCCAAAAGGAACTTTCCAAGATAAAGATTGATATCTATGGAACAAAAAAGGTTCAAACGGAACTTCTTGAAGAACCTTAAGAATCAGGTTTAAGCTCCATGGCGGAGCAACAGTTTTAAACACAGGCTTGGATCTAACCAAAGCCTGACCAAATGCCTGAACGTCTAGAATACCTGCCAGACGCTTGTGCAAAAAAATAGACAGAGTAAAAATCTGTCCCCTTTTAAGGAATTAGCTGACAACCCTTTTCTCAAAAACATCTTGGAGAAAAGATAATATCCTGGGAATCCAGACTTTACTCCATGAGTAACCCTTGGATTCATAACAATCAGATATTTACACCATATCTATGTTCAATTTTCCTAGAGACAGGCTTTCATGTCTGTATTAAGGTATCAATGACTGACTCGGAGAAGCCATGCTTTGATAACATCAAGCGTTCAGTCTCCAGGCAGTCCATCTCAGATTTATTCTATTTAGATGGTTGAAAGGACCCTGAGGTAGAGGGACCTGTCTCAGAAGCAGAGACCGTGATGGAAAGGATGACATGTCCACCAGATCTGCATACCAGGTCCTGCGTGGCTACGCAGGCGCTGTCAAAAACACCAAAGCCCTCTCCTGCTTGGTCTTGACCTCCGGAGGAAATCCCACTCCCCCGGAAGAAAAGTCTGACGACTTAGAAAATCCACCTCCCAGTTCTCAACACCTGGGATATGGATAGCTGATAGACAAGAGTGAGTCTCTGTCCAGTGAATTATTGTAAGACTTCTAACATCGCTAGGGAACTTCTGTTCCCCCTTGATGGCTGATGTAAGCCACAGTCGTGTATATTGTCCGAATGAGTATGATGTACCTCAGAGTTGCTAACTGAGGCCAAGTCTGAAGAGCATGGAATATCACTCCCAGTTCCAGAATATTTATTAGAAGGAGGGTCTCCTCCTAAGTCCACTATCCCTGAGCCTTCAGGGAGTTCCAGACTGCATCCCAACCTAAAAGGCTGGCATCTATTGTAACAATTGTCCCATCTGACCTGCGGAAGGTCATACCCTTGGACAGATGGACCCGACATAGTCACCAGAGAAGAGAATCTCTGGTCTCTTGGTCCAGGTTTAACAGGGGGACAAATCTGTGTAATCCCCGTTCCTCTGACTGAGCATGCATAGTTGCAGCGGTCTGAAATGTAGACTTGCAAACGGTACTATGTCCCTTGCCGCTACCATTAAGCCGATTTCATTCATGTACTGAGCCACCGAAGGGCGCGGATGGGATGAAAAAACACGGCAGAAATTTAGAAACTTTGACAACCTGGACTCCGTCAGGTAAATTTTCATTTCTACAGAATCTATCAGAGTCCCTAGGAGGGAAACCCTTGAGATTGGGGATAGAGAACTCTTTCCTTGTTCACTTTCCACCCATGTGATCTCAGAAATGCCAGTACTACGTCCGTATGAGACTGGGCAATTTGGATGTTTGACGCCTGTATCAGGATGTCGTCTAAATAAGGGGCCACTTCTATGCCCCGCGGTCTAAGGACCGCCAAAGCGACCCCAGAACCTCCATAAAGATTCTTGGGGCTGTAGATATCCCAAAGGAAAGAGCTACAAACTGGTAATGCCTGTCTAGAAAGGCAAACCTGAAAAACGATGGTGATCTTTATGCATCACAATGTGAGGATAAGCATCCTTCAAATCCATTGTAGTCCTCTATTGACTCTCCTGGATCATAGTTAAGATGGTACGAATAGTTTCCATCTTAAATGACGGAATTCTGAGGAATTTGTTTAAGATCTTTAGATCCAAAATAGGTCTGAAGGTTCCCTCTCCTTGGGAACCACAAACAGATTTGAGTAAAAACTCTGTCCCTGTTCCTCTCTTGGAACTGGATGGATCTCGTACACAATGTAAGAATGCCTCCTTCTTTATCTGGTTTGCAGATAATTGTGAAAGGCGAAATCTCCCCTTTTTTTGGGGGGGAATCTTGAAATCCAGAAGATATCTCTGGGATATAAATTCCAATGCCTAGGGATCCTGGGCATCTCTTGCCCACGCGTGGGCAAAGAATGAAAGTCTGCCCCCTATAGGATCCGTTACCGGATAGGGGTCCGTTCCTTCATGCTGCCTTAGAGGCAGCAGCAGGCTCCTTGGCCTGCTTATCTTTGTTCCAGGTCCGATTGTCTCCAGACCGCCTTGGACTGAGCAAAAATTCCCTCTTGTTTTGCCTTAGAGGAAGAGGATGCCACACCTGCCCTGAAGTTTTTAAAAGGTACGAAAATTAAAATTTTTTTTTTTTTTTTTTGCCCTTGATTTAGACCTATCCTGAGGAAGGGCATGACCTTTTCCTCCAGTGATATAAGCAATAATCTCCTTCAAACCAGGCCCGAATAGGGTCTGCCCCTTGAAGGGAAGTTAAGTAGCTTATTTATTAAAGTCACGACAGCTGACCATGATATAAGCCATAGCGCTCTGCGCGCCAGTATAGTAAAAAACAGAATTCTTAGCCGTTAGTCTAGTCAAATGAACAAGGCATCAGAAAACAAAGGAATTGGCTAGCATAAGCTTGTCAAATATATTCATCCAATGGAGTCGCTTAACTGTAAAGCCTCATCAAGAGACTCAACCCAGAACGCCGCAGCAGCAGTGACAGAAGCAATGTATGCAAGGGGCTGCAGGATAAAACCCTGTTGAATAAACATTTTTTATCCATTGGATCTAAAAAGCACAACTGTCCTCGTCAGAGGTAGTGGTACGCTTAGCTAGAGTAGAAACTCTTCTCTCCACCTTAGGAACTGTCTGCCAGAAGTCCCGTGTGGTGGTAACTATTAGAAAACATTCTTCTAAAAAATAGGAGGGGAAGAGAACGGCACACCTGGTCTATCCAATTCCTTATTAAATTTTTTTTAGTAAACCTCTTTAGGTATTGGAAAAACATCAGTACACACCGGCACTGCATATTATTTATCCAGTCTACACAATTTCTCTGGCACTGCGATTGTACACATTCATTCAGAGCAGCCAAAGCCTCCCTGAGCAACAAGTGGAGGTTCTCAAGCATACATTTTAAATGTAGAAATATCAGAATCAGGTTAAATCATCTTCCCTGAGTCAAAAAAAAAATAAAAAAAATTACCCACAGACTAAGCATATTGTGAGGTAGTATCATACATGGTTCTTAAAGCGTCTGTATGCTCTGTATCTACCCCCAGAGCTAACTGCTTTCCTTTAATTTCAGGTAGTCTGACTAATACTGCTGCCAGAATATTATTCACCACCTTTGCCATGTCTTGTAAAATAAACGCTATGGGCGCCCTTGATGTACTTGGCGCCATTTGAGCGTGAGTCCCTGAAGCGGAAGTCGAAGGGTCTGACACGTGGGGAGAGTTAGTCGGCATAACTTTCCCCTCGACAGAATCCCCTGGTAAAAGAAACGCTATGGGTGCCCTTGATGTACTTGGCGCCATTTGAGCGTGAGTCCCTAAAGCGGGAGTCAAAAGGTCTGACACGTGGGGAGAGTTAGTCGGCATAACTACCCCCACGACAGAATCCTCTGGTGATAATGTTTTTAAAGACAAAAAATGATCTTTATTGTTTAACATGAAATCAGTACATCTGGTACACATTCTAAGATGGGGTTCCACCATGGCTTTAAAACATAATGAACACAGAGCTTCCTCTATGTCAGACATGTTAGAACAGACTAATAATGAGACTAGTAAGCTTGGAAAACACTTTAAATCAAGTTAACAAGCAAATATATAAAACGTTACTGTGCCTTTAAGAGAAACAAATTTTGTCAAAATTTGAAAAACAGTGAAAAAAAGGCAGTAAAACAAACGAAATTTTTACAGTACATGTAATAAGGTAACAGAGCATTGCACCCACTTGCAAATGGATGATTAACCCCTTAATGCAAAAAACAGATAAAAAAAAAAAAACGACAGACGTTTTTAAAAACAGACACAACAAACTGCCACAGCCAACAGTGGGAAGCTTCAGTTAACTGTTTCTATGCAAAATTTAAGTCAGCCATGTGGAAAAAACTTAGGCCCCAATAAGTTTTATCACCAAACATATGTTAAAAAACGATTAAACATGCCAGCAAACGTTTTAAAACACATTTTTACAAGAGTATGTATCTCTATTAATAAGCCTGATACCAGTCGCTATCGCTGCATTTAAGGCTTTACTTACATTACTTCGGTATCAGCAGTATTTTCTAGAAAAATATTTTACTGCACATACCTTATCTGCAGGAAAACCTGCACGCCATTCCCCCTCTGAAGTACCTCACTCCTCAGAATGTGTGAGAACAGCAAATGGATCTCAGTTACGTCTGCTAAGATCATAGAAAAACGCAGGCAGATTCTTCTTCCAAATACTGCCTGAGATAAACAGCACACTCCGGTGCCATTTAAAAATAACAAACTTTTGATTGAAGAATAAACTAAGTAGAAAGCACCACAGACTCTCACGACCTCCTATCTATGTTGAGGCTTGCAAGAGAATGACTGAATATGGCAGTTAGGGGAGGAGCTATATAGCAGCTTTGCTGTGGGTGGACTCTTGCAGCTTCCTGTTGGGAAGGAGAATATATTCCATAAGTAATGGATGATCCGTGGACTGGATACACTTAACAAGAGAAATAAACTACAATGTGATATAAAGATATATAGGCCCCTATTTAACAAAGGTCTGTCGGACCTGATCCGACAGTGCGGATCAGGTCCGACAGACCTTGCTGAATGCGGAGAGCAATACGCTCTCCGTATTCGGCATTGCACCAGCAGCTCACAAGAGCTGCTGGTGCAACGCCGCCCCCTGCAGGGGGTGTCAATCAACCCGATAGCACTAAATCAGGTTGAATTGCGGCGATGTCTGTCCGCCTGCTCAGAGCATGCGGGCAGGTTATGGAGCAGCGGTCTTTAGACCGCTGCTTCATAACTGCTGTTTCTGGCGAACCTGCAGGCTCGCCAGAAACACGGCCTCTCAAGCTCCATCCGGAGTTTGATAAATGGGCCCCATAGTCATAAAGGTACAAACAATGATAAATGTAAACCGCTTATGAACATATTCGGCAATGAGTGATAAGAGATAAGTGGATCACTTTCAGTGGATGAGATTCAATTTCTATAGTAATCAGGTCAAAGCCTTTGAACTAATAAACGGGGCCACTCTTGGGCTCTGTGTCCTATCATACCTCAGGAAACGTAGCATCCGAAGAAAGCAGACGAAAAGTTAAGAGATCAGCGTTGGATCCTGCCTTGTGGTAAAAACAAATTTTCTAAATATTTATATGCTAACTAAAAAATATAGATGAGACATGGGGGCCAATTTATCAACCTTCGTATGCTGCCTTATGCAGCTGTTTCCACGCCAGCCTTCAGGCTCGCCGGAAACAGGAGTTAAGAAGCAACGGTCGGGTTGATTGACACCCCCTGCTAGAGGCCGATTGGCCGTGAATGTGCAGGGGGCGGTATTGCACAAACATTTCTAGTGAAATGCTTGTACAATGATAAATGCCGACATCATATGCTGTCGGCATTTAATCGATGTGCAGCGGACATTGATAATTCGGCCCCATGGACACAACAAACATTTTATTAATGGAAAAATGTGCATTTTGAATGCAGTAGCAGGAAGAAGACAAACACAATAAGCATATTATTAGAAAGCTTAAATGGACAGTATACACCAATTTTCATATAACTGCATGTATTAGACACTTCTATAAAGAATAATATGCACAGATACTGATCCAGTATTAAACCTTTTAGAAACCTACTTAGAAGCTCCCAATTTAGCACTGTTGAAAAGGTTAGGCTGGAACACCCACTGAAATGGGCTGGGAAGCAAAAAGAGCAGACACCCCCCCCCTGCCCTGCATATGAAAGACCCTTTACATAAACATGAGCAAGCTGGAGTAGGTAGACAACAGTATACTTCTAAAACTTTGGGGCTTGGCTAGGAGTCTGAAAATCAGCACAATGTTATTTAAAAATAAGCAAAACTATACATTTTTACAAAAAAAGCCTGTATGGGCTATATAAATGGATCATCTACAAAACATGTATACAAAGAAAAATCTAGTGTATAATGTCCCTTTAATATAGGGAACATTAGAAGCAACTGTATATGGCTGAGTACATTATGGCTATATATGCCCGGTTACCATTAGCAAAAGAGCTCTAGGGCAGGGAATTATTGGACACTGTGGTTTAATTTCTAAACAAATATCAAAAGATAAGTCATGCCACCCTTGTAGAAAAAACGATGCAGTACTTTAAAATGATAAACCCAGGTTCTACCACAAGGAGTCAAAGAAAACTATATGAGAATATCTTATAGGTTAAGAACCAGTAAAGAAAATGTGAGAATTGGTAGTCAACCAACTCCAGATCTGTTAAATAGGAAACCCCACAGGAGAAATAAAATGTCACCCCGGCTGCTGGTAGCACTGCGTCAACCTCAGTTTCTAGAAAAAAATGGGGCTACCAGAAACATATAAAAAAATAAACATATATAATTGGGGGTAAACTAAAATAATTCTGGCCATATGGCTGTAAAATTTGCTAAACTTATCAACAGCTCTGGCTTCAAATATCACCTGATGACACCCAGATCTACCTCTCCACCTCTCCCTCTGTCCTTTCTCACGTCAGCGACTGATTATCTGGCATTTCTTCCTGGATGGCTTCTCACCACCTAAAGATTAACATGTCCAAGACTGAGCTTCTTCTAATCCCCCCTCTAGCTCCACTCCAATTTCTGACTTCTCTATCACAGTCAATGGCATCACCATCTCTCCATCACCTAAGTCTGCTGCCTTGGAGTTACACTTGACTCCAACCTGTCCTTCATCTTCCACCTCCAATTGCTCTCTTTATATTGCTGCAACCACCTACGCAATATTTCCAAAATTCGCTCGTTTATGAGTGCTGACACCACAATGCAATTAATCCACTCCCTTGTAATTTCCTGACTTGACTACTGCAATAACCTACTCACGGTCCTTCGTCTCTCCCACCTCTCCCCCCTTAAATCCATCCTAAATGCCTCTGCCAGGCTAATCCACCTTTCCCTTTGCTCTGTTTCTGCTGTACCTCTCTGTGAGTCCCTTTACTGCTCCCCATTCACAGCAGAATTAAATTCAAAATTCTCACCCTGACCTACAAAGCCTTTACCAATGCCGCCCCCCACTACCTCTCCTCACTAATCAACAAATATACTCCAGCCCATCCCCTAAGATCCAACAATGACTTCTTCCCATGCTAGACTGCAGGACTTCTCTCATGCAGAACCTACCCCCAGGAACACTCTCTCTTGCACTGTCAGACTTTACACTAATCTGCCTTCTTTTAACGGCCCCTAAAGACATTTTTGTTCAGGGAAGCCTACCATTGAACTCAGTAACAAATTAATCCCATTTACCTAATAATTACCCTCATCTAACTCTGTATTCAAATCATTCTCACCCTTGCAGTACTCACCTCCTGTTTCCCACCCTCTTACCCTTCTAGATTGTAAGTTCCCACAGGAATAGGGCTCTCAACTCCTCCTGTATGTATTTGTCAAGTTTTGTCTCGTGTCTTTCAAGTTTTGTATCATTGTTTTATTTAAACAAATTGTACCCAGAATATGTTGGTGCTATATAAATAAAGTATAATAATAATTAAAGATCCATGGGGTAGAATTATCAAGCAGCAAATGCTGCAATCTACCCCTGAAGTTTCAGGTCCCAATTTGTTTCTTTCGTGATTCAGATAGAGCATGACATTTTAAGCAACTTTCTAATTTACTCCTATTATCAAATTTTCTTCATTCTCTTGCTATCTTTATTTGAAATGTAAGAATGTAAGTTTAGATGCCGGCCCATTTTTGGTGAACAAACTGAGTTGTTCTTGCTGATTGGAGGATAAATTCATCCACCAATAAAAAATTGCTGTCCAGAGTTCTGAACTAATAAAAAAACTTAGATGCCTTCTTTTTTAAATAAAGATAGCAAGAAAGCAAAGAAAAATTGATAATAGGAGTAAATTAGAAAGTTGCTTAAAATTGCATGCTCTATCTGAATCACGAAATAATTTTTTTTTGGTTCAGTGTCCCTTTAAGTTAAGAAGCAGTAAACTAATAGCTCAGTCTTTTGGGGGTCATTAGTGCTACATCATATTGCCCGATAACTAACCCACTCAGTGTTGTAAGCCCGTTCAAATGGAACAACCGCCAGGGTCCCAGTGTAGCTGTGTTAAATCAACTTGTGAAAAGGTATTGGGATGCAATGTGATTCATTGCCAGCAGATAATGTAAAAATGAAGAATTCTAACGTTCTGAGTGTAAACGTCACTTCAGTTCTTGCAGTTACTGACACTCAGCAGAAGAGCACGGTTCCTTGCTGTGCGTTCTGATTTCCTCCCTGCGATGTTATCGTTCCATGATTTAGGCTAAATCACTGCGGACTCCGGAACTCCTTGAGGTCTGTAAGAGGTAAATGGTAAGCGCTGAGGTTGCAGAATGCAACCATTCCTATACTCCATAGGGATAAATTCAGGGTTAATAGATTGCGTGGTCATCCGGGCATCGCTATGAGTGGATACCTTGCATAGTGTTTCTGCAAACATAGCAGGATGCTTGTCGAGGAAGCAGCACAACGCCTCCCATATGCACTTGATACAATATCGAGTCCAAACATGGCTGCCGCCCGGAAGTCCCCCCCTTATATTATCTAAGTTACTTTTTCTCTCTTGGTATCTTGTGTTGAAAAGCCGAGACATGAGCTCAGGAGCGTGCACGAAGCACTATATAGCAGCAATTTTTGCAAGAATGTTATCCAATTACAAGAGCACTAGACAGCACTATCCTGCCATGTAGAGCTCCCGACATCTACCTAGGGATCTCTTCAACAAATAATACAAATGGAACAAAGCAAATTTGATAATAGAAGTCAATTTGAAACATTTTTTTTTAAATCTATCCGCTGTCTAAATCATAAAAAAAATGGTTTGGGTTTCATATCCCTTTAAAGGGACAATATAATTTGTAATGTTTTGAAAGCTATATAATCCCTTTATTACCCATTCCCCAGTTTTGCAAAACTAACATGGTTATATTAAAATACTTTTTACCTCTGATTACCTTGTATCTAAGCCTCTTCTGACAGCCCCCTGATCACATGACTTTTATTTATTAGCTATTGACTTGCATTTTAGCCAATTAGTGCTGTGTTGTGCTGACTCTTAAATAACTCCCTGGGCGTGAACATAATATTATATATATATGGCCAACATGAACTAGGAGTCTCTTGTTATGAAAAGCAAATAAAAAAAACATGTGATAAGAGGCAGCCTTTAAAGGGACAGTATACTGTAAAATAGTTTTTCCCTTAATGTGTTTACAATTGCTTTTTTTACAAACTGCAGAGTAAAAAATGAATGAAAATTAGCTTTTTAAGGCTTATTTGTGTATATTAAAGCTCTGATTTTGTGTTTTGAAGCCACAGCCTAATAAAATAGGTTGAGCTTGTAGGTATAATCAGATCTCATTACTTTATCACACTGTGTACATATACATGTGTCTTTATCTTATATCTGTAGGTATAATCAGATCTCATTACTTTATCACATTGTGTACATATACATGTGTCTTTATCTTATATCTGTAGGTATAATCAGATCTCATTACTGTATCACATTGTGTACATATACATGTGTCTTTATCTTATATCTGTAGGTATAATCAGATCTCATTACTTTATCACATTGTGTACATATACATGTGTCTTTATCTTATATCTGTAGGTACAATCAGATCTCATTACTGTATCACATTGTGTACATATACATGTGTCTTTATCTTATATCTGTAGGTATAATCAGATCTCATTACTTTATCACATTGTGTACATATACATGTGTCTTTATCTTATATCTGTAGGTATAATCAGATCTCATTATTTTATCACACTGTGTACATATACATGTGTCTTTATCTTATATCTGTAGGTATAATCAGATCTCATTACTTTATCACATTGTGTACATATACATGTGTCTTTATCTTATATCTGTAGGTATAATCAGATCTTATTACTTTATCACATTGTGTACATATACATTTGTCTATCTTATATCTGTAGGTATAATCAGATCTCATTACTTTATCACATTGTGTACATATACATGTGTCTTTATACTATATCTGTAGGTATAATCAGATCTCATTACTGTATCACATTGTGTACATATACATGTGTCTTTATCTTATATCTGTAGGTATAATCAGTTCTCACTACTTTATCACATTGTGTACATATACATGTGTCTGTATCTTATATCTGTAGGTATAATCAGATCTCATTACTTTATCACATTG